>NC_040915.2:42008715-42081215 GCF_004126475.2 Phyllostomus discolor | reverse complement strand
GTGAGAGGACGAGCGAATGGGTGAGTGAGTGGATGGAGGGCCCCCACTTGTCTGTGGATCCGAGGTGGCCTGGTGCAGAATCCCCTGGAAATGAACCGGACCAGGTCTGCTCTGTCCCGCTACCCAGATGGGGACGTCGGCCCTTTCACCCGCGGAAGGAAAACTCTCCAGTTCCCTCTGCACAGAGCAGCCCAGGGTGGCCTGGGAGGGGAGCTGGCTGCGTGTTTCTACAAATAAAGTTTTATTGAACCACAGCCATGCCCAGTCATTCCGCAAAAAAAAAAACAAAAACGTTCACCTTGTGAACACGCTGTCACGTGCTCTCCTCGTGGCTACATGTTTTCAGAATGTTAATGTGCTTTAAAAACGCTGAACCGCAGGTGCGTGAAAAGCCACAACACTATTGTAGGTATATAGACGTGTTTTATTTATGCCCAGAAGAGAATGCACTATACTTGTACGTCATTTAATTAAGAAGCACTTAAGGTCATCTCCTGACCAAGAGAAGCTGTCAGCCAAGGTCATTCCCGAGGCCGGAGATGAGCCCAGCCAGGAGGAGTCTCCTCCGAAACCCCCGCCCATGTGCCTGCTGCCACTGCCTCCCCCGGCTGGGGCTCCGCGGCGGCTCGGCTCCAGGCTGGTCCTCCCTCGGCGCCGGGGTTTCGTTCGTCACGGGTTTTTTCTTTTTGCATCACTTTAAAACGTTGTCTCCCTCCCTTCACCGCCGGCCCTGAGCGGGAAGGCCGACTCCCGGGGGCGGGGCGGCTGTGCAGGACGGCCGCTGCACAGACCCGTCTGCGCCCGGCCGCCAGGGGGGAGCAGGCCGACCCCCTTCCTCCTAAGAGCCGGGTGGTTCCCCCGCCGACCCGCGCTCCCGGACCTGAGCCGTCCGGCCTCACCCGCCCGACACGGTTGAACTCGGCCAGCGCCAGAACCGAGCAGGCGCGGCTCGCTCCGGGGACCGCGGCGAAGGCGGTGGTTCTTCCTTGACAGGCACAGCCGTCTTCAAGGAGAAGGAGAAGGAGAAGGAGAAGGAGCGAACGTCTAAGACACGGTCACCAGTGCGGTGGTTCCCCACGGGGACGTCGTCGGGAGACGCAAACCGAAACCACAGCACCATAGGGCTTCGTGCCCACTGGTGAGCCTCTAGTAACAGTTGCCAAGGAAAAGGACAGGGGCCGGGGGAGCGCGCGGAGGAGCCGGGAGCCTCCCGCGTCGCTGGTGGGAAGGGGAACCGGGGCGAGAGGCCCGGGGCGCATGCAGTGTCCCCCTCCGGCCACCAGGCGGCGGCACGAGCACGCGCTACAGGAAGGCCGGGCTGGAGCCGCGGCTGAAACGCCAGGTCTTGCAGTGGAAAGCCCTGCGTTCCCCGAGGGAACCCGCTCTCGTGCTCCGCGCCCCACTCGGTGAGCCCCCGCTGGCTCCTCTGGTCCCTCCTGAACCCGCCTGCCCCCACCCTCAGAGGTGTGGTCCCTGTTCAAGTCTGCTGAGCTCTCCCCAGGCCCCGAAACTCTGCCCCAGCTGCTCGGAGGGGGAGGAGAGGCACCTGCCCAGGCCCCGCTCGGCCCCCAGAACACGTCCTGCAGGTGCTGCTGCTGGGCGTGATGGAGGTCATGCACACTCACACACACGGCACACATGCACTTAGATGTGTGCACAACATGCCTGCACACCTGTGCGTGCACTGCACTTTGTACACACCTGTACACACAGGCACGTGTGTGTGCTTGCACAAACAACGTGTCTTTGAGTGTGTGTGCACCCTGGATGTACACACACAAACACACGTGCAATCAATCACATGCACACACAGCCCCCTAAGCAGCCACCGGCCGGCATGGCTGCAGCATCTGCCCCCGCCTGGCTCAGGGCCGAGCACAGCCACCAGGAAACGCAGGGAAACGTGGGCAGGTGACAGGCCAGGCTGGCGTCTGTGATGGGCGGTCAGTGACTCAGGGTCAGGAGGGGTAGGGCCGGGGAGACGGGGGCCGGGCGGCGGGGACACACAGCAGCTCTGATGTGTCCCTGCGGCGAGCAGTGACGCAGACAGGACAGGCAGGTGACACCAGGAGGCGACAGCGTGAAGGGCCTGGGTCCCTCAGTGAGCCCCAGAATGACGAGCACCCCAACAAGGCAGATTGGGGGGCAGGGGCGAAGCTCAGCCCCCCGCCACGTGTCTGTGGGGCAGGCAGGGGTTTGTGGCTGACGTCTGGGCCCCCAGCTCCCTGGATGCTGCCCAGAGAAAGCTTCCCAGGGCTCCGTGAAAAAGGCAGGAAGTTCAAGATCCCTTTAATGAGTTTACTCAGCCTTCGGAACACCAAGTGTTTGTTTTCCTGAGGCTGGAAGAAAGGGCCGCCCGCTGGCCCCTCCCGGCAGCCCCGCTGGTGCGTCCCCAATTTGCTCCGGCCTCCAAAGGACTCCGGGCCATCAGAGCCCTCTCGCACCTGAGGCCCCGTCCCCCCACAGCCCGGGGCCGCGGTAATCCCCGCAAATCCCCAGGCCAAACACAGCCACCAAGCAGCCCCGCCGCCCCGGCCCCACTTTGAACCCCCGTCCCGAGGGGCACTCTGGCTTAAGCAGGACGCGCTTTGAAGGGGAAGCCGCTGTCCGTCCTCCATCTGGGGACCCGAGGCCTGGGCGGGACCCTGTCCTCAGGCACAGCCGCCGGCCCCCAAAGGCTCCGCGGCCCCGGATGACGGCCCTGGATGGCGCTCAGGCGTCAGAGAGCGGGGCCTGGTTCCGCTCTTCCAGGCTTTTACGGTGTTTCGTTGTGACGCAGTTTCAGACTTGGGGGAAACGGGCAGCCACAGCACCGGGATCCTGGGTTCCTTTCATCACACAGCCCACAGGGCAACCCCTCAGCCTTTCCTCGGCCTCCGTGTCTTCCCACGGGTGCGCGCACACACACACACACGCACACGCACACGCACCGACACAGACGTGTAATTTTCTCTCACCCTCTTAAAACTTAATCTCTGACGATATAATTAGATGTATCCTCCTCTCAAAAAGTGAAAGCGTCCCAGGCTCGGAGGCAGCGCCACGTGACCTCACTGCCCCTCACTCGGGCCCCCGCCCCCCCTCCCCCATCGGGACCCTCCGGCCCAGCAGGGACCCTCCCGCCCGGCAGGGAGGGGAGCGGAACGACTGGGCCCCTCGTTCTGCAGGTGGCGTTCCCCCGCCCACCCGGGGGTTCTCCTCCATCCCCAGCGCTGCGTGCCGGCGGCCGATGGCTTATCTCTGCCGTGTCCCCACGCGGGGGGGGGGGGGGGGGGGGGGACCTGGCTCCGCCCATTCTGTTTGAACTGGCGCCGTCCCTCCTTATCAGATCGGCCCGGACCCGAGAGTCTGGCGGTGCCCCGGGCGAGGGAAGGTGCAGGGAGCATTCCCACGGGTGTGAGTCAGCAGGGCCGTGTCGTTGTTCTGAGTTGTTCTGAGTGTGCGGGACCCACAGCCACCGGCCCTGGGCCTGCGGGGGGGAGGGGCCTTCCCACGGGGCCCACCACAGCGCAGGCCGCCAGGGCTGCCGACGCCCAGCAGCTCCACAGGGGGCAGGGGACAAAGGCGCCCCTGCCTCGGCGGGGGGCCTCCGCCCTGGGGCACGGGACCACCCCACGCAGGGACTTCACAGACAGCCCTGCCCACCCAGGCCCCACCTCCGGAGGCTCCGCTCCTCGTGGATTCGGGTGGGACTCAGACGTCGGTCACCAGGTGGTTCTAAAACTCAGCCAGGAGGGACGGAGACCCACGGGGACCCCCCGACCCCGGCCGGGAGCCCCCCGAGGGCCTGCAGAGGTCCCGAGGGAGCGAGACCCGGGTGACGGTGAGCAAGCAGAGTCCCCAGACCTTCTCACCGCCCTGTCGCGGCGGCTGCATCTGGCGCTGCTCAGTTCATGCGACTTCGCAGATCTGGCCCTTGATGTCGTCCCAATCCCCTCGGACTGCAGACCAAGGCGGGCGCCCCCAAAGGGGTGTCCACCCCTCCCCTCCAGCCTGACGTGGCCAGTGCCGCCAGGAGATGGGCTTCTCCATCCACACTCCTGCCCCAGAGCAGCTCCGTCCGTGCCCCGACGCCTCCCAGCCCACTCCCCGGGCTCAGGTGCACAGCCGGCTGAGGGGCCACACGGGCAGGGCCGCCCTGGCCTCGCCCTGGCCCAGACTCTGGTTCAGAGGGGAGTCACCCTGGCCCCGGCCGACGGACCAGAGCCCTGCCTGGCTTTCTTCGCTCCGATATCGCAGGTGAAGCTTCGGGGCTGCGGGCACGTGACGGCTGCCGCCCAGGACTCTGGCAGGGTCCCTGGCTTCAGGGCCAAATGTGCAGGGCAGAGGTGACCGCTGGGGCCGGCGCCACACCGACCCTCAAGGCAGACAGCCCTGTCTCAGCCCAGAGCGCTTGCTGGTGAGCCAACAGGTGCCCTCACCCCGCTGGATGCGCTGGCCAGGAAGAACAGACGGTTCGGGAGGGGAGCTGTCGGCCGGGGCCCGGGGTTGGTGAGCCACCCACCGGGTCGGGGTTTTCCGACCTCGAGGCCCGGCCGGCGAGGGGGCAGCCGGCAGCCAGCGCTGGCCGGGAACAAAGCGGCTCCAACTGGAAAGAGCTGGATGCCATCGTGAGTGTTTGCGGGAAGCAGACAGGCCCCCGACACGCGTGTGGGTGCTGGGTGCCACAGGCTCACCCCCCTGCCCTGCCCTGCCCTCGGAGACAGGGCACCAGGCCCACACTCTTCATCCTCGTGGCCTCCTCCTCCTCCTGCTCCCCCACCTCCCCCACCCGGTCCTGCTGGGGGCCCCTCACCCTCCCGTCACCCGGCACAGGCCCCTGAGGGCGTGGGGCCGAGGGCTGGTCACCAGGGCACAGGCCGGGTCCATGAAGACACACGGATCCGAAGAGCAAACTGCTCACTGAGGGGGAGAAGCGCCTCCTTGTTGGGAACACAAATGGGGGGCCGGCGGGCACCCTGTCCTCTCCGGCCCGCTTCGGGGCGAGCCACCCGGAGGCCAGCTCCCGAACCCACACGTCCCCTGAGCGTCGGCCTGAGAACCCACCACCGGCAGCTTCTCCCAGGCCCAGGGCCGCCGTCCGCCCCCAAACTCCGAAACCCTGCCTTTGAACCCCACGGCGGACAGGGACGCGGGGGGCCCTCGGGACCGCGGTGACTCAGCCGCGCAGAGAGAACAATAATATTTTCTAGGAAAGGCTGGGAGAGGCCTCCCTGCTCGTTTCCTCTGCTGTCTGTCTGTCTGTGCCGCTGATAGCGGCTCTGGGGGCCCGGCTTTTCATCCCAACAAGCCCCGGATGGCCGGAGTTCAGAGGGCACGGGCTGAAACAACGTGGAGGCTGTTTTTGAAGGGATTCACGGATGAAAAGTTTACTGCTGCCCCCCCCCCTCCGGGCCTTACAGGAAGGAGATGGGGGTGGGGGAGGGCATGCAGAGCGACAGACTCGAGGTGTGACAGTCAGGCTGACAGAGCGGAATCAACGCCCGCTGTCTAGGTCTTTGCAGGCGGGTCAAGCTGTTCTCCTGTCCCGGCAGTACAGGGAGGCTGCACCCCCGTCCCGGGCTGAGCAGCGGCCCCCAGACTCATGCCGGTGTGGCCCCGCTGGGAGCAGCGTCTTTGCAGAGGGGGTCGGCTAAGGGGGTTCCAGTCGGGGTCGCTGGGTGCAGGGTGAGCCGGAAGTCCAGGGATGGGCGGCTGCATATGAGGAAGAAGAGGGAGAGTGGACACAGAGACACAGAGGCAGGGGCTGGCGCGATGCGGCCACAAGCCCAGGACAGCTGGGCCACCAGGAGCTGGAAGAGGCAAGGAGGACCCTCCCCCGAGCCTTCTGCCCCCACCTGCCCCTGGGTGGCAGACCGCCGGCTGCGGGCTCCGGGGCTGGGAGGGAACAAACTCCAAGACCCGAAGCCCCCGCGTTGCTCCGAGTGGTCACGAGACCCCAGGACGCAGATGCTGCCGCTCAGGCTCCTGTCTACACCTGGGGACTCAGTCGTTTCCGGCAGCACCAGGCGCCCTCCTGTGCGTCTTGGTCCCTGTTTCTCTTCACAATGTTCCCTGAGCCCCCTTCCCGGTAACATCCAGACTTGCTCTGTGCCGTGCGCAGGGGCCCGGGTCAGACCGGAGCGAATTCTGACTGCACACCTCCAGCCACTTCATCCCGGGGCCCCCTTCCCCTGTGTGTGTGTGTGTGTGTAAGGACCGTCCCTGGCTCAGGGGATCGGGAGGGCCCGTGGGCCTGCAAGGGGCCGGGGGGAGCACCAGCTCTAAGCAGGTGCAGGGGACCCGTTCTAGCAGTGAGGGCTGCAGCGTTCGGGGGGTGTTCTCCCGCCTGGTCCCCCCAGCACTGGGGCGAGATGCCCCCGTTCCGGCCCCCTCCTCGTGTGCCAGGGGCACGTGGAGGGGAAACCAGGCCATCCCGGTCCATCGCGGGCGTGGAGGAGCACCCGGACCCAGCGGGAGGCCCTCGAGCTAGATCCCCCGGCCCGGCCCGACCCGACAGGCCCTGGCGGCCGAGGGCTGACGCCGTTGTTCCCCGGAGCCCCGGCGGCCCTGCCAGCTGGGTGTGGCGGCCCAGACCGGCCGCCCGGACCTGCCCAGATTTTCCGGCTGAGCCGGAGCCAGCACCCGGGCCCAGATAAGCATCTGCGTTTGCACACACACCAGCGGGAAGGCAGCTCAGCCGCACCACCGCCCGGCGTTATCTTGGCCCAGAGGTGCTCAGAAGTGCGGCCAAGGTCTCCAGGAAGCGCGAGGCCGGCGTGCGGGCCACCCCACCTGCAGCCGCTTCAGGCGCGGCGGGCTCGCCGCCCGGGCCACCTGGGGGTCCTGCGCGCTGGGTGGGTGGGGGGCGGGGGCGGGGGGAGTCTGAGGGGCAGACAGGAAAGGGAGCCCCCCGTTGAGGGCGCGCCTGGTGCCTTCACCGTCGCGTGAGTGTGCGAGTAACAACCATCCACAGCGAGCGGTCAGCTTCTCTGTCTTCCTTTTCTTCCTTCTCGGCTCTTGAATATTGTGTTTTCTCTGAAGCCGTGCGGTCTGGGCCACAGGCCCTGGGACTCCCACAAGTGCAGTCACCCTCCGTGACCTGTGGGGACCCACGGCCGGCCGGGGGCACCAGAAAGGACAGTTGGAGGGGAGATGGCGGCAGGTCCCGGCCGACAGCAGCCCCCCGCTCAGAGACATCACCCTTCCTGGTGCCTCACCGGCGGACAAGCCGAGAACGAGAGAAATAAAGCCCAAGGCCACCGTCACAGCGGCGGTGTCCCAGGTGGTGACACGGCAGAGGGTGGACACGTGCCCAGCGACCGTGTCGCCAGGGTCCCGAGGAAGGAGAGCGTGGGTGCAGGAGGAAGGCTTCCGGGAGGAGGTGGCCGGACTCAGGCATTGGGGGACGTGGAGTTCTTAGAGGAATTACACTTCCTGGTGCCCCTCCTTGGAGAGATGCGGCCCTTGCCCCCTTCCCTTGGATCTGGGCCGGCTTGCGACTGCCTCACTCTGTGGGTGACAGAGGTGTGGTCCCCTGACACCCGAGGCCGGCCCCAAAAGGCCCCACAGCTCCTCTCGCTCCCCAGCCCATCCCCGTGGGAGCCCCAGCTGCGTGTCAGAGGCTCAGCCACCCCCAGGTCCCTGATCCTGGGGGCATCGCGTGGGACCCAGGGATGCGCAGGCCCGGAAGAGCCTGGATCTGCTGGAGGTTCCAGAGCAAAACATCCTCAATACGAGCAAGGCTGCGGTTTAGGAATGGTGCGTCCAGGGGGTGGTTCTCACGGGCAGAGCCGGGTCCGGAGAGACGGGAGGGGACCGGGTGTGGGAACTAATCCGTGCGACCTGACTCGGGGGGGGGGGGGGGTATTTCCCAGCGGCACGGTATGAGGATTGTGCAGGCAGGGCCGCCGCCGCCCCACAGACCGTCTCCGCTGTGTGTGTCTGACACTGCCGTCCTCGCGGCTGCCACAGGACTGAGTGTGGCAGTCACGGTCCAGAAGGTGAAAGGTGAAGGTCAACAGGTGCAGCCCCATCCGCCTACACACCTGGGATGGCAGTTTTCCTGGAAGCCCCACCCACTGGCCTCTGCTGCTCTCCCATTGGCCGGGACTGGTCACGTGATCGTCCCCCTAGCTGCAAGGGGAACTGGGAGACTGAGTACGTCGGGCACCTGGAGCTGCCAGACGGGTTTCAGCCAGTGAGGAGGAAGAGGGGGCTGGACGTCGTCCATCCGTCCCCTCGATGGTCCCAGTGGCGTCACCCTCCATGAACAAGGGGTCTCCTGCTCACCGCCCTACTCCCCGTGAGGAGGAGGAGGAGGCCCTGGCACCCAGTAGGTGCTCAACAAATATTGGCCACGTTTTGCCAAGCAGATCCACCCGTCAGACCCCAGGGTCAGGAGGTCAGGAAGAGCCCCCGGGGGGCAGGGAGGGGCACCCCGGCCCAGGCGTCCTGCCAGGACCCGTGGGTGAAAGCTCTCGGCTCCGAAAAGCCGAGAACATGCAAACTCGGAGACAGACAGCAAACATTCTTACGAAATCGCTGCAACTTTGTTGCGACAGGCCTGGGGAAAGAAACACACGGGGCTTCCCGATGCATTTGCCCGCGTTGGAGATGGGGGTGGACGGGCCCAGAGCTCCCACCGCCCCCCCAGGGGGCCGGGGCGAGGCCGGCTTCCTCCGCACGACCTCCCCCTTCCCGGGGGGGGGGGGGGTGCAGGGGGGCGGACACTCGTGCCTGCAGGGAAGCAGGTCTTCACCGGCCAACTGGTTGCACTTTGGGGGAAATGATCTTGACGCTCAGCCCCGGGTCTCCCTCCCCTGTGTGCCCTGGCTCAGCAGGAGGCCGCACCGGCCTCTCTGACGGTCTCTCGGTGCACAGACGCCGGTCATATCCGTGTCCATCCTGGAGCCGGGCGGCTGTGCCCTCTCGCGCAGGACTCCGGCCTGCCCCGAAGCTGGCGACCTCGCGGCAGTGGGGCTGGCTGGGAAGCTACGAAAAGCCATTACAGGTGATCCGGCTCCAGGTAACAACGACGCCCCCGCCCCGTGGCTCCGTTCCCGGGCCCCGGGCTGCGCTGCGGCGCTGAGACTGGGGGCGGGAGGCGGGGCAGAGACCCGGTCTGGAGGAGGAGGCTGGGCTGGCCGTGAAATTCTGAACGGGGGTGGGGGCAGGGTCTGACTGTTCTGCACAAACACGGGGGAGCAGGCGGAGGTGAGGAGCGAGGCGTCACACCAGCCCCCTGCCACCCAGGGGCTCGGCCACCGTTTCTGAGGGAACGCCCCGCATCACACGGGCGCTGACTCGGCTGGGGCACCCCGACTACGGAGGGGCAGTGCCCGCACCTGCCGGGAGCCGCCCCGAGCCTGTCATGAGGCTGCAAAGGAGCCAAGTCCTGGAGCTTTCAGTAAAACCAGGAAGTCAAACACATGTCGATTTGAAACGTCCTGCTTTGTTTTGTTTTTTAATTTCAGTAATTAGAAAACTCACACGCTGTGCCGGTCAAACAAACACCTGAGGGCCAGCTCGGTCCGCGCACCCCCGCAGATCGGCGGCCCCCCGTCTCCACCGGGGACGGGCGGCTGCAGCAGGGCCCCCACCTCGGGGCGGCAGTTTTCTCGGGCTCCGGTTCTGTTGTTAGTGGTTTGGTTGGGTGTGACCGGGTCCGGTTCTGCGGGCCCCTGGAACCTGTTTCACTTCAAAGCAAAAATCTCTTGCTCGTGGGTGACCCCTGTACTTTCTAGAACGGTTTAATGCCTTTCGTCACCTTCCAAGGTTACAGGACGGGAGGTAAACTAGGCAGGGCCTCCCACTGCCACTCAAAACCTGAGCCACTCAAGGGCTCTCGTGTCCCCTGCCCAGGGGACAGGGTGCTGTCGCCACTGGGAGGGGAATGTGGTGGTCTCCCAACTCCTTCCCAGGTCTTTCCAACGCTGCTCCCGCCAGGCGGCCCGGCCTCGCCTCTGTGGCCTGTTCTCGGGAGCCCGGCCCCGGAGACCAGGGAGCTTTGAGCCCAGCACCATTTCGGCGGGCCCAGTGGCGACCGCCGGTCAGCCCGAATTCCTCAGCGCTCAGCAGCCCAACAGGGAGCATTCCTCGATCGTTGCTGGTAGCAACACCTGCAGCGTGGACGGTGCTTTCCTGGCACGCGTGAGCACCCGCCCAGCACCGGCGGGCGGCGGAGCCCCGGCCTGGACGAGGAAGGAGCTCCAGACGCCTCCTCAGCGGTGCCGGAGCCGATTCGACTCCTAAACCCTGTCCTGGCCCAAGTGGGTCGAGTTTAAAACCACGGGAGACCAAGTCCAGTCGGCCGAGTTTGGCCCCTCGCCCACGCTGGTCGGAGTGAGGGGTATAGGCCCACCCAGAGCCCCTCCCCAGTCGAGCTGCCGGCTCTGCGGCCCGAACCAGCAAACCTGTCTCCCAAGCACAGGCGGTGGCCGCCCGGCACCCACAACACAACGTGTGTCCCCTGCGGAGACAGCAGGAGGGGACCTCCCAAGTCCCGTGCGTGACAGAGCCCTGGCCGGTGTCACTGGACAAGTGAGGAAGGCTCCTTAGGGGACCTGGAGCCCCCCGCTGCTCAAATGCCATCGACTCGGGCCCTCTGGGCCAGGGACCCTGCTCACAGGCCGGGCCCCCCGGCCCCTCCCCCGCCCCAGCCGCTCCGCGCACTCGCTTGGCGAGCTGGGCCGCTCCCACCGCTGCCGCGCCCCCTGACTTCCCTCCCGGCACTTTCCGGCGCCTCTCGCCCAGGGGTAGCGGAGGCTGCAGAGTCCACACACCTCTGCTCTGGCCCCCGAGGCTGCTGCCGCAGCACCGCTCAGAGGCCCGGCCCCGCGGGGGGCTGACACTCTGACACGGAGACCCGGGAGCTTTGTGAAGGCCTGTGGGAAAGCCGGGAAGGGGAGCGGCTGGCCGGAGCGCGCACTCCGCGCCCAGAGACAATGGCGCATTCTGCACGCACCGCTGGGCTCTGACTCTGTTGCCAATTAAACCCTCCGTGGGGGGCGAGCCGGCCACTTAATCTTCGCTGCCAAAGACACAATCCCCCCCCCCCCCCCCCCCCCCCCCGAATACCGCAGGGCCGGGGCGTGGCCTGCAGTACAAAGACGACCCAGATCCCGCCCGTCTCTGAAGTTTTCATAGTTCCTCCCCAGTCTGCTTGTTGCTGGCTCTGGCTGCCGGCTGCCGGGAAGGGGTGACCGGGTAGGTGGGGTGGGGACCTGGCCTCCCGCCGCCGCCGCCCCCGCCCGAGTCCGCGTGTTTATAAAAGGCCCGAAAACGGGTCGGCCAGCCTCCCGAAGGGGGCGGGGTGAGAAGGTGGTTCACTTCTCTGCCCTCTTTTCTTTCTTTCTGTTTATTATTATTATTTGCGTCTTTCTTGTACGTTTTTCTTTTCTCTCGCGTGTTTAATTCTTTGTGTGTGTGTGTTTTCTTTTTTCATTTTTTAAAAATAAAAACAGCTAAGGGGGTAGAAAGTCAAAACTATATCTGAAATCATCTTCTTTTAAAAATTCAGTTTTACAAAATGGCCCCGAGTTCAGTTACTGAGCGGGAGGTGGCTGGCCTCTCATCCCCACGGGGGCCCGGGGCACCCTCTCGCCTCAGAAACGGGGCCCCTGGGCCGGACGCAGCTCTGCCCCCAGCCCCAGAGCCTCAGCTGTCCAGGCTGTGAAATGAACACAGTCGTTTAAAGACACTATAAAGTGTCTGGCCCTGGTTGGTATAGTCCAGTGGGTTGAGCACCTGCCTGCGAACCAAAGGGTCGCCGGTTCGATTCCCAGTCAGGGCACATGCCTGGGTTGTGGGCCAGGCCCCCAGTAGGGGGCGCATGAGAGGCAACCACACATTGATGTTTCTCTCCCTCTCTCCCTCCCTTCCTCTCACTAAAAATACATTAATTAATTAAAAAAATAAAGACACTATAAAGTGTTTGGCACATAGGAAGAGCTTGTTAAATATCAGGTATTATTATTATTATTATTACTGCCAGCAACGATTTTTAAGCAGAGCTTAAACTGCATTTCTGAAAGGTCTTAGCTCGATGGCTTTTCAACAGATGTCTGTGGTTGGCCCAGTAAAGTCTGACTGAGAAAAATAGACATTAACCGGCACAGTTTATTTTTTTCATTACGACCTGTGAGGACAGCAATATGTTCTCGATTTTCCCCTTTAAAAATTATTTATTTTTAGAGGAGGAGGAGGGAGGAGAAAGAGAAGGAGAGAAACATCGATCAGTTGCCTCTTGTACATGCCCCAACCGGGGACCGAACCGGCAACCCAGACATGTGCCCTGACCGGGAATCGAACCGGCAACCTTTCGGTTTGAGGGACGATGCCCACCCCACTGAGCCTCACCGGTCAGGGCTCTGCGTCCCCTTTACTTCGCAGAGCAGAAAACTGATCGCGTGTTTTGGGATATGCATGTGTGATTGTATCGATCACGGTCAACGAGGAACCAGTTTTCTCCTCTGCCAAACCCATTCCTGTTCATTACATGCATGTATGCCTGTGTCTGCACATGTGTGTCCACGTGTGTGTGTGTGTGTGTGTGTGTGAGGTCCTGATTTCCAATGAAAGAAAATGCAGCCCAGTTCGCAGCCAGATCCGACACCTGGGCCCAGGGGGGCCGTTGCTCAGCTCCTCTCGGGGTGCTGGGGGGTCAGTGTCACCCACTCCTCCTGTCCCCCAGGAAACGTCGGCCCTCAACCTTCAGGGCTCGCCCTGGCCAGTGCCGTGCGGACGGTGCTCTGGCTGCACCTCCTGGGCGTGCGGAGGGTTTGGACGAGGGAACAGAGCCAGTCGGACGTGAGGTTGGAAAGGTGAGAGAGAGAGAGAGAGAGAGAGAGCGAGGGGGGGGGGGAGGGGAGGAGGGAGAACCGCCGTCGCTGCCGCTGCACAGCCGAGTGGGAAGGAGTGAGACTGGGGCTGGGAGCACCGGGAAGGGAAGGGCGAGTGACAAGCTACTTGGCAGGGTGGGAGGCCACCGAGAGCCCGGGGGGACAGCGGTCGGGTGTCCAGCAGGGTCACGGCTGCCCCAGGGCAGGAGGCTGACCCTGGCCGATTCAGAACCACAGTGAGAAAGACACAGGATTGTCAGTGACACTGGGAAACCGAGCCGGAACCAAGCTTCCAGACCCAGGGCCGCAGCTCCCACAGAGCCAGCCGGGCAAGGACGACTTCTGACCTCCCAGGAGGCACGAAGGACCCCACAAGGGCTGACCCAGGGACCCTGGGGACCATCCCCTTGCAAATCTCGAATCTCGCCACCCAGAGCAAACCGCATCCCTGCTGCACCCCAGGACCAGTCACTCCATGCCCCGGAGCTCCTGGGCCAGGAGACCCCCTGCCACCGCCCAGAGGCGGCCGGCCCGGCGGCGGCCCCTCCCGCCACCAGCTCGCCCCAGGGAGCTCGGCTGTGCTCCACGGCCGAGTCTGAGGGAGAGGCCCAGGAGCCCCGAGCAGGCCGGACGGGAGCCCAGCTGACCCCAGGCCCTTCCTTCCTCTGCCCGTCCGACCGAGGAGGAAGGCGGGGCAGGGCCCCTGCCTGCTCTGAACTTCCCATCATCATCGTCATCCTCATCATCACCCCTCTCCAGCACAGCTAAGAGTCCAGAGTGACCCAACTTCCTCCTTCCCCGAGGGGCCAGCCGCTGCCTGCCCCGTGTGCCCAGGTCTGCATGGGTCCATCTGAGCAAAGGCACTGCCCCCCCTGCCCCCGGGGAGGGCCTCCTTCAAAGGCGCGACCCGCTCTGGACTTGACCTGACCCCTGCGCCCTCTCCTTCCTCCCTTTGTCCGGCGCCTGGGCCGCAGCAGCCCTTCGACTGGTCCGACTTTCCCCCCAGGTGACATCAAAGGGCTGGGGAGGCTGGCCGTCCCTTCCCAGCAGGGCCCACTTCCCGCCACCTGGTCTGGTGGCAGAGAGGCTCCCGGGGTGCACAGGGGCCCCCACGTGCGGCCGGTCTGAGCACCTACCCGAGATGCAACTGTCCGGCCACAGGAACTGGGGGCCTGGACACCGGACACAGACACGCCGGTGGCTGGGGGGGGTGGGGGGGTGGGGAGGGGGGCTGCATGTGTCTCCACAGCCCCCAGCCCACACGCCGGCACCCTGCGCGTGTCTCAGCAGAGGGGTCTCCACAGACCCCAAAGCGGGGGCTTCACCCTCCCCGTGACGGACACTCCAACCCTTCCGTCCGTCAGAGTGTGCTCCCCGCCTGTGCGGCCTGAGGAACGTCCCAGGTGAGCACACCTGTGCCGCCAGGGTCTGCTGCGCGTCCGGGCCCTCTCGCTCTCCACGGCCCTGGGGCTCCCGCCTGTCCCCTGAGGGTCAGGCACGGGGGTCGCCTGTTTGCCACGCTGGGGCTGCGGGGCGGGAGCCCAGCCCCCCGCAGTGTGTCATCCGAGAGCCTTCAGTCCACACCCAGGGGGCGTCCTGGAGGCCCTGGGAAGGGGTGTGCGTGCGTGTGTCTGTGTGTGTGTGCATGTGTGTCTGTGTGTGTGCGCACGTGTGTCCGTGTCTTGGTGTTGGTGTCACTGTCTGTTTAAGGAACAGGAAGAGCGACCTCCCCACACAGTCTGCCGTAGAGTCGGGGACACTCAGACACTGTGGAAAGTGGCTTTTTAACCCCCCGCCCTCGGTGTCCCCCTCCCCCCAAAGTGACGCCTGCCCAGCTCTCTCAGCCCCCCAGGCCACCCGCTGACCACAGGAGCGGAGACGGGGGAGCCCCCATGCGGGACCCAGACCTTTTCCTCCAGCCGGGCAGCCCCCCCCCCGCCCCTCCCCGCCCCGCCCCGAGCTCACTCACGCCTGGCCAGCCTCTCGCCCGGGCAGCGGTCACGGGCAGGCATGCAGTGTGGCTCCTGCGTAGGCCCCCCGGACATGCCCCACGCTTTCTCCTCGTGGTTCCCGGTCCGCACGGGCCCCCGACCCAGGCCCCGGAGCCAGCGTCCGCACAGGGGAAAGCCCTTCTCGGGGCCTCCGACTCCTCGGCGGGCCGTCCCCCAAAGTGCCCGGGCCGCCGCCGCCCCGGTGCCGAAGGTGTGCCTGGCGCAGGGGCGCTGGGAACCGCGGCGAGACACCCGGGGAGGCGGGGGAGGGGTGACGGCCGGCGAGGGGCGTGGTTTCCGGCAGACGGGCGCAGCGGCTCGTGATCCCAGAGCGCGCCAGAAGTGACTAACGAGCTCGAACTCCCAGGGCTTCCGCGGCCTGAAGACCTGATGGCCACGCTCACACGCAGGGCTCCCGCCAAAGCCGCTCGTGGGGCTGCACCAGCCCTCCTCCCCCACCCCCCCAACACACGTGAAGGCAGTCTGGGCAGCGGCAGCGGCGGCCCTGAGGCTCGGAGCCCGGTCCCACCCCCCAGCACTGTGGCCCCAGGGACGTCACGGGCTGCACCTGGGGACCCGTGGGTTTGCGACCACCAGCCTAACCAACGAACAAGGAGTCCTGGGCAGTGGCCGGCAATGCCCCAGAGGACACGACCCTGTTTTGGTGAGGACTCGGTGTCCTGCCAGGGGGACACTGGGTTTTGTTGCCGGGCAAAGATTTTTCACGGAGCAAACAGCGTCCATGGGACGGTTCAGCCGGCTCGCCGGGAACAGTGGTGGCTGACCTGGGAAACGCCAGTGTCAGAGCTGGGGCCTCGGGGGGCTGGCCCCCGAGTGCCCGTCCTGCCTCAGCGAGTGCTGGGAGACTAAGGGAGACAGCTGGGGAAAGGGGCGGAAGGTTCTGGGGAAAGGGCTGGGCCCAGCGAGGTCACACCCTCTGCGGCACCGTGACTCGTAGTGGACAACGGCGCCCGGACACGGGCAGAGGCACCAGGGACCGTGGCTTCCACCAGTGGCCGATGCAGCCATGTGGACGGCATCTTGCACCATCAGACTCTCCGAGGCTCAGGTGTTTAGTAATTTACACGGTAATTAAAGGCTCCTGCAAAAGTAAAAGGCTGTGATTTGCTCTAATTGGCCCAGAACCTTGGCAGTGCCACGCTGGACTTCACCCGGGCTCTGAGTCCCCCACTTCCGTCCGCTCCCCTAAACGTCCCAGCCTGTTTGCCCCCGGGCAGCCGCGCCCCTCCCGTAGGTGCTGGGGCCTGTCGGTGGGGTGCTCCCCTCGTACCCCCCACCCCCCCCAGCAAGGTCCCCTCCACTCCCCGAGTTGAAACTGGCCTCTGTCCGGCTCTCCGGCCTCCAACAAGTCAGGGGGCTCTGCCCAGCGTGTCCCCCGTCTGCCAAACGGGGTAATTACCCCGAGTGGGGGTGTTACGAGGATCAAATGGAGAAGCACGCAGGGACGTGCCCAGCGGGACTGGCCCCCATCATGCCAGGGTGGACAAGAGCAGCCCGGTCTCTGAGGGCGGAGGTCCCGGTCCCATGTCCCACATCCCGGCTGCTTCCCAGTGCGGTGGGGGTGGGGATGAGGCGAGGCAGCCAGTCCCTCCCCAGCAGACAGGACTCCCGGGGTCCCCGTCCGCCGGTCCCGGTGCCGCTGCCCAGTGACGCCCCGTGATACGGGGCAGGGGGACTGTGAATGCCACGCTCTCGCTGCGTGCTTTCCCAGCGCTGAGTGTGCCCCACGTCACCCAGTCCTCTTCCCCGTCCCCCGAAACTCTGGGGACCCTGCGCCCTGGGAGGACGCTGAGCCACGGGCAGGCCGAGGGGCCAGCGTGGAGTGAGGCTTCCCGGCCAGCGGGTGACAGAGCCAGAGCTGGGACCGGGCCCGTCGCCCCCACTGCCAGCTGCCAGGCGCCAGGAGACGCCGCTCAGCCCACCAGGCAGGTGAAGCGGCTCCCAGTGGGTCCGTGGCTGGGGCAGCCCCGGCGTCACAGGCCAGCCCTCCCAGGACGCCACGTCCCGGATGCTCACCTTAAAGACCGAGGCGTCCTGACAGGTGGGCAAATCTCTGGGCGTCCCCACCTCCCGCCGGCACCGCCACGCTGGCCGCGAAAGCCCCAGAGCCGGTTCTCTTCGGTGGCCTGCAACATCTCGGAGCCGGCCCCCTGCTGGGCTGTGCCGCACCGACACAACCCCCCCTTCCTCCAGGGCCGCCCCCCCCCAGCCCCTCCGACGAGGGCAGCAGCACCTGCACCCTCTGTGCTCCCCGGTCTCCTGGGCTGCGAGAGGCAGCCTCGCCTTCTCGCCCACGTTCCTGGGGGACGTCTCCCCGATGCTGCAGACCCTGGGTGTGCAAGGAGCCGGGGACAATCACAACTCCGAAAGGCACAAGCACTTGACCTTGAAACGGGACTCTGTCTGGGACAGGCTTGCCCCATGCGGACGACACCCACCTGGCGTTACTTCTGGTCCACAGCCAGAGACCCGGAGCGACCTCCACAGCCAGCAGCGCAGGGACCGAGACGCAGGCGCGGACAGCAGCGAGGGGCGGCCTCCGGCACGTGCACGGGGAAGACACGCATGCAGACCGCGGGCACCGGGCACCGCCACGCGGGGAGAGAGGCCAGGGTGTGTGTGTTCACGTCTGGGCACAGATATGTTGCTGTGGACACATATGTGTCTACGCTCCCCAGGAGACCAACATAGTTACACCTGTAGGTCACATGTGTAACCTATACACACATGCATGTACATGCATCAT
This sequence comes from Phyllostomus discolor, assembly GCF_004126475.2. NCBI lineage: Eukaryota > Metazoa > Chordata > Mammalia > Chiroptera > Phyllostomidae > Phyllostomus > Phyllostomus discolor. Next base: position 42,063,636 of record NC_040915.2, on the reverse strand, counting down.
AGACACATGCTCGCACATGCAAGTGCCTGCTTGTGTGTGAACGCGTGCATGGACACGCGGAATTATGTCTGCAAAACTTCCCAAGAAACCAACCGTGTCCAGTTCCTTCGGCGGGGGGGGGGGCACTCAGTGGCCAGTGGGGGGGTCGGGATGGGAGAGGGGGACTTACTTTTCACGCGTGTTCTTCAGTCCTGGTGGATTTCGCTCCCTGTCCCTACATTTCCTATTCGAAAGAGAGAGACACAGAATCACGCGTCCAGGCCAGCTCTCCGGCCCCGCCCCTGGGCCCACCAGAGCAGGGCCCCCGGCAGGGGCCCCGGAGCCCGGCTCTCCCACCAACCTGCTGGGTGACTCTGAGTCCTGGGCCGTGTGTGTCCGATCCCGGTCCCTCGGTGCTGACCCCACGTGACACCACAGGCCTTTCCCAGTGGAGCACCTCACCCCCCCCCAGCTCCCCCCAGCTCCCTGAGCGTGTGCAGGCGAGGCCGGGGCTCCCATCTTTGCACAAAGGACCGAGAGGCTCTGAAACGCTCTGACCCCTGCGTGGCCGGAAGCTCAGACTGGCTGGGCGTTGGGACCGCCCGGGGGTGGTGCGCCGCGGCAGGTGAGACACATCCGCAAATCCCCAGCCCCCTTTCCCCGGCCTGGACGGCGGCCGCGCTGGCTTTCCCGGAGGCTTCTGGGAGGAGGTGGCAGGAGTCCAGTGCCCGTGTCCACCCCCCGGCCACAGCCACCGGGAACTAAGAGGGGACGGCGGAGCCCGCCCTGGGGCGGAACTGCGAGCAGACGGGGTCCCAGTAAAGGTTCCCGGCCACGCGGCCCCCGGGGGTCCCGGACAGGAAGGGAAACGCCAGGCGGGGCTGGCTCTCCGGGGCCGGCGTGGAGCTCCGAAGCGCACGTGACTCTTGGGGACACGCTGCGTGTCAGAGGCTCCCACAGGCGCCCCGCCCGCCGGGCCGCGCTCGGGCCCCGCCCCCTCCCGCCCCGGAGCGCTCACCGCTCCGCGCCCGGGGCCTCTAATGCGAACCATGTGCTCGCGAGAACGCGGTCCTCGGGCCCCCGCCCCGCCCCCGACGCCTGGGGTCCGCGGCCACGGGCTGACAGAGATTAATGGGCAGCCGGCCACATGTGTTTTCTCTTTCCGACCGCTCGGCGGAGATCAGATACGCCGACGGGTCCCAGCCGCGCCGCGCCGGGGGCGGCGGGATGGGAGGTTGTGAATATCGGGGCTGGTATTAATGTTCACCCAGCGGTCGCCACCCCGGGCACTTCCAGGGTGTCCCCTCGCTCGGTCCCGTCCGCAGCCCCGGGACGGACGCCTCCGGCCGTCGGCTCTCCTCGGGCCGAGGCTGAGCAGGGGGGCGGGGATGTTTCTGTCACAGACACAGGATCAAGGTCAGGACTTTGAGCCAAAGTGAGCGCTCACCGAGGAACCTGGTTTGGGAAAGGAGGGTGAGATGGGGTGGCCCCTGCCCGCGGGCTGTGTCCCAGGCCCTGGGCCGGCCCCGGCCCGGTGCTGTCTCAGCTGACCTCCTGACGTGCTGAGGTCAACTCATGTCTAAATGTTTCTAGAGAGTAAATGCTCCATTTTTATTTCTTTAAAATTTCATTGACTGGTTTCACAGGGAGAGGGAGGAGGAGATCGAGCGAGAGGAACATCGACGTGTTTATTCCACTTATCGATGCATTTATCGGTTGATTCTTGTACATGCCCTGACCGGGGATCGAACCTGCAGTCCCCACCCATCAGGATGGCGCTCTAGCCCCCTGAGCTACCGGCCAGGGGGAGAGTAAACGGTTCAGAAACAGGCTACGGTGGGTCAGGTTGGTGCCATCTCCCGGTCCGGAGGGGCCAGCCGCTTCCACCCTGCGGTCCCAGACACAGACCTGCAGGCCCCGCGGGGCGCCGGGCGGGGTGCCGGGCCCCCGGGAGCTGAGCAGCGCCGGGCCCGGGTAAATACCCCGCCGGCCAGCACGCCGGTGCCTCCGTCAGGAGGACGATCAGAACCTGGGACCTGGGACAGAACGACAACGGCTGTCCGACGTGGGGCGGCCGGGCGCAGCCGCAGGGGATGCGGCGGCGGCGGCTGTGGGGGGCGGGAGCAGACCGGACGGCCGCCGGGGCTCTGAACGCGGAAGACGGGGCTGACAGCGGGCCGCCGCCCACAGACCGCGGGCCGCACGTCGGCGTCGTGGCCTCTCCGGGCTCCGTCTCTCCGTCTGCAGAGCGGGGACAGTAGCCGCTGCCACCGCGGGGCCACGGCGGCGAAGTGGTCAGCACTCGGGCCACGAGGGGCCCGGGGCGTGGAACCCACGTATGTGCGTGTATCCCTCCGCGCCCCTTCCCTCCCGCTGGCACTCAGCCTCGTCCCGGGTGCCCGACCCCGCGACCCCACGCCCTTCCCGGGGCGTCTCTCCCTGTTTGCGCGCCAGCCGGCAGCTCCGTTCTCGGGCGTGCAGCCACGCCTTCCTGCACGGAAGCCCGCGGAGTCCCAGCTCCGCCCCCGGCCACCGTGCAACCCTGGGCAGGCAGCCGCCTTCTCTCCGGAGCCCGGGGGCTCTCCACGCGAGTGCAGACCTGCGCAGGGACGCAGCGGGGTGGCGGGCACACCGAGCTAACGCGCCCACAGCAGGAACCGAGAGCGAGCGCGACGTGGAGCGGCCACCGGACAGCGGCCTCGCCGCTGGGACCGCCCACTTTCTCCTCCACTTTCCACGGCCCCCGGTGCGGCCGCGGTGGGCGGCCGGCACACAGGGCGATCCACTTGAAGTGCAGGGGCGTCCCCGCGTGGAGGCTGCCGGGCTGGTTTCCCGCACCCGCCGCAGGAAACGCACTTGAAGTTGCGTCCGTGGTTCTCTCGCAGGCGTCTCCCTGGTGGCTAGGCCACGCTAGGAGGGTGTCCAGTGATTTCCAAGTGCTAACCGCGAGGGAACACCGTGGCGGGTGACGAGAGCCCCGCCCCCGGGACCGGGCAGGCGGTTCGCTCCCGGGTCCCATGAATCACACCGCAGCGTGGCCCGAGGCCTCCTCCTGGAAGCGTGTCCTGCGCTCCGCGGCGGCCGGGCGCCGAGACAGGGCTTTCTGGGTGGGACCTCTCACGTGCGCGCAAGTGACGGGGAAGGAGATACACTGGCGGGGGCGGGGGTGCAGGGGGGGCTGGATCTTTCCTTTCAAACTTGAACCTGAGCAGGCGTAACTCACTCCGACGCATCCATTGATAGCGCAGAGACCCAACGCAGGCTGTTGGAAAGGACTCGGCCTTCCGTGCGGGTCCGGGAGGACAGGAAGCGGCCGGGGACCACACAGGAAGCGGCCGCCCGCTCCCTCCCGGCCCCTCCAGCCCTCACCGGGCGCCCACGGCAAACCTCCAGCCACCAGACACAGGGCTCAGGGCCGGAGGCCACCTCCCAGGGGCCCAGCCCCCGACCGGGGCTTCCTGGTGGAAGCGAAGCCACATTGTATCTAAAATCCTCTTCCCTGGGCCGTGGGGGTCTCCAAGGGGATCTCTAACTTCCTGTGGCAAACGACTGCGTCCTTTCTGCTCTGTGGATGACCTTAAAACACGTCCCCAAACTACACTAGCAATCAGGAATAACAGGAATAGCTCCTCTGTATCCAACTGTGTGCCCGGCACTCTGTCTCTCGCCCTCGCCCCGACCTTAGAAAGCAGAAAGGAAGAAGGTTCCCCAGAGGAAGTCACACCCCCTGCCCCCCCCCCCCCCCCCCGCGGAGGCAGAGCCAGGATTCGAACCGGACACTGGGTGGCCCCTTCGTGGATGGAGCCCCCTGTGGCGCCCTCCCCGCACCAGGAACAGCCCTGCTTGGCCTGGGGCGGGGCCGGCAGACAGGCTGGAATGAGGGGGGAGCCCGCAGAGCAAACAGGGGCGGAAGGAGGATGGGCGCAGGGTCCCCGGGCCTGGCCCAGGTCCCTGATGGGCCGCCCCTCAGCCAGGACAGGGCAGGACTGTGAGTCCGCCGCCCTGAGTGCAGCCAACTGCGGCGTCACGGCCTCAGACCTCTCCACTGGCTCCCGCTGCTGGCCAGCCCAGCGGCTGCTCTGGGCAGTGACCTCCCCCAGGAGGGGCCGCGGGCTGTGCACCGGTTCACACCACCCCGGCTCGGGCCCCTCCTCCGTGCCACCGACCCTGCTGCGCCTTTCTTGTGAGCAGCGGGGGACAGTGGGGGGGAGCCAGCGGTGAGGAGCTGCCCGCTTCAAAGGCCGGCTGCAGCCACACTGCCCCTCCCAGCCCCGGCCTGCTGGGCTGTCCCGGCTGCAGGCCCTCCCCAGCCCAGCCCTGGGTCCCCGGGGCCCCTGCTCTTCTCTCTCCCCAGCACCACTCTCCACGGCCTGGGGTCAGAGGTGGCTGCGGGGTGGGGGCCACAGGCGGGGGTCCAGCTCACCCTCAGGGGTCAGCAGAGCTCTCGAAAGCTCGGGGCCGGCAGGGCCCCCAAACCCGGCTGTCTGTCATTTGTCTGAACTGGGAGAGAGGGACAACTGCCGAGATTTTGGCCAACCCGAAACACCAGGATTTCTTCGGAGAAACCCATGCACGTTCTCAGGAAAACGGGGCGCCGGTGTAGGCCCGAGGACGGGCTGACCACAGCCACTGGCCACTCACGCCACACAGGCGGGGTTCAGCTCGGCTCCCCCGCCCCAGCCTCCCCCCTCCCCCGGGGCCTGGGCGGGGTCCCGCTGCTCACGAGGTGCCCACAGGGTGTGCGGCACCCACACAGGCACCCTGGTGGCAGAAGGTGGTGAGACTGGCAGTTACACGGGCACCTGCCTGCCTGCGGGCACGTCTGGGGCTCCCGCTCCATGCCCGCTGGGACCCAGCTCTGAGCAGCCGCACGAGGGGCTCAGGCCGGAGACACAGGAGGAGAAGCAAGAGGAGGAGGAGGGGGTGGAGGACTCCTGACCCCAGCCAGCCAGGCCAGCCCTGGTCTCCATGACTACGAAGAAGCTTCCAGAAGGGCCAGGGTGATGTTGACCTCAGGACAGAGGGCCCTAGGGACAGTCACATGTCCAGCCTCTTGCAATTTCAGCTTGAGTGACAGTGGAAGTTTCCACGAGCCCCTCCGGGGCCTGAGACTCCCGGTGCTGAGGGCGGATGGGGTGCAGGGTCCTGCAGAGGCGCCCCACCCCCATGTCGCCCTGACCGTGACCCTGGCCTCCTGGGCTCAGGGTCCCCCCTGGGGTCACCCAAGACTCCACAAGCAGGAATTTTTTTGTCCATCCTTAATGCCACCCCAGAGGTCCGGGCCCAGGAAGAGCTGACCCGGGGACAAGGCGGCCCTCAGCGGGGCTCCCCCCCTCTGCCCCACTCACCCCCACGCGTGGCCCCCGGCCGCCCCGGCTGGCCCTGGTCATGGAGCGCGGAGGGCGCTGTGCACAGGGAGAAACCCCGGAAAGTCCCCCGGCCCCTTGCCCCCAGCTTCCCTTTGACTCCTCCTTTCTGATTTTTTCAAACGTTTCTTCAACACGGGTTTCCGGAAGCTTCGTCCCCGGAAGCTCACACAACAAGTTGTGGCGAAAACCGAAGTCTCATTCCTCATTGGGCGGGAGGAGCCGGAGCAGCGGCCCCAGGTGCACCGAGGAGCAGCCCCCGCTGCCTCCCCTCGACCCGGGGCATTTACGGAGGGGGGGGGCGCTGGATGAAAAGGACCACGGCCTGCCGGCAAACTGCACTTTCATTTCTCACGGGACTCGCAGGGCAGGACGGGGCTTGCCCTCCGGCCGGCTTGGGGGGCGCCGGGCGGGGCGGCTGCGGGCTGCCTCCCCACCACCTCGGTCAGGTCCACAGTCAGATCCGTGCTCTGCAGGGAGGTGGGGCCCCGTCCCCTCACCACTGCCCTTGTGAGTGGGCTCCCCCGGAGAGTGGGGGGCGGGCAGACAGGAACACCATTGGGATAGTGCACGGCCATTTCTTAACGTCCTTAAAACCCTGAGGCGTGATCTCCCCAGAAACTGCCCCGATGGTGGTCAGTGGGCGAAGGAAGACGCTGGCCCCTCCACACAGGGGACTGGGACCAGCCGTGCACAGGAGCGAGGCTCCGACACCCGCTGCCACGCAGGGGCACCTCGGAAACCCGACGCTGGGGAAAGGAGCCAGGCACATACACAGAGCCACAACAGGGTGTGACCACGGACAGGAGACGCCCAGACCGGGCAAGTCCACGGAGACAGAAGGCCGATCGGTGGTGGCCGGGGCTGGGGGAGGGGAGAGGATGAGGAGTGACAGCTGATGGGGACAGGGTGTCCTTCTGGGGAGAGGAGGATGTTTGGGATGCAGGCAGAGCTGATGCTGGCACAATATTCAGAATGCACGGAAAGGCACTGAATTGTACACTTCGAAACGGTTTGGGTTTTGGTACGTGCATTCTACCTCAACAAAAGTAAAAGTGACCTCTGACTTTAGAAAGACTGGGCACTCTGGCCGAGGACTCCTCGGACACAGGAAAGGCCACCTGACTTACGGGTCACGATCCTGCGAGTGAGGAGCTCCGTCTGCCACAGGGACTTCGGCGGCGGCCAGCGGGGCGTCAGGGTGACCTGGGCCAGACTCCTCCGCTACCCGCTCCGTCGTGTGTTGAAACAGAGGCACAGAGACGGTTCTGCCTGGTGGGGGAAGAGGAAGCCCCCCAGTTCTTAAACCAAAGCATGAAAGCAGACTCCCTAGGCCGGCGTGTCCAGTGGGACTCGCACGGGGAGCAGCCGGTCTGCCCTGGGGTGGAGGAGGACAGCGGCAGTGTGGGGCGCGGGGGAGGGGGGAGTATGACCCTTCCGTGTGCCTCATTTCATATGACCCGCCACCCACCTCGTGACAGAGCCGTGCAATGCCCCACGTGACGGGTGAGGAAACTGGGGCTCCCGGTTTGGGGGGGGCAGCTGCCCAGGATCAGGCAGCGGGGCGCGGGGGGCCAGGGTTGGGAGGGAGCCACACCAGCCACCCAGGGCTGGGCCATGAGCCCCTGAGCTGGGGGAGCCAGGTTCCCTTCAGGCCCCTGTTTGTGCTGGGGACAGTGGCTGTGGCGACAGCTTGCACTCTCGTGAGCAAGCCCACGGCACGGCCCCAGATCTCAGACACACGTTTTTCACGCTGTGACGTCTTTGACCTCGGGGCAGTGTGCCACCGCTCCGCCTTAGGTGACATCCAGGGATGGAACCAGTGTTGCCTTTGTCTCCCCAAGGCCCAGGTCCCCAGACCTGGAACCACTGAGCTTCCTTCTCAGGGCGGACGTGGGTTCTGTCGTTGTTGACAGAGAGCGAAACGCTCAAAAGCAAGGTGACGGCCAGAGTAAATGGAGGCATACAGACAGGCGCGGTGAGGGTCTGCTGAGATGTAACACACGGCCACGGAGCTGAGCCGCTGGCGGCCGGCACGAACCTCGTTGCGCCCCGGTGTGTCCTGGGGTCCAGCGGGCTCTGCTGCGGGTGTCTGCTCTCCCCCGTGGCGCAGACGGGGTGGCCCTGGAAGGACTCGCTCTGGGGAGGACTGTCCCTGAGGGTCCCAGTGCCTTCCTCGGCATCCACGCAGGGCGGGCTGGAGGGCCGGCTCAGCTGAGAGGCAGGTCTCTGCACCTCACGGAAGGCGGGGCTTCTTCCACGGCGGCCAAAGGCTCTGACCCAAGCTTGTGTCCCGAGGGGCCGGGGCACAGGGACAAGGCCCCTGGTGGACCAGCCTCGGAAGGCACTCAGTGACCTTGCTCCCTGACCGTGGGGCGGAGAGACCCGCAGAGGGCGTGAGCGCTGGGCGGCACCCATGGGGCACCATCTTGGACCCCACGGTGACTGTGGCCTCCTTCCCCGTCCATTCTGGACGCACCAGATGGCCACCACGGAGCACCCCCGACCTGTCAATCATTGCCCTCGGCAACAAGGAACAGGACACGCTCGGCTCTGCCCCCCACCCCGGGGTTGGTGGGGGGGAGGCGGGGCACAGAGGAGGCAGACAGTGGCAAGCCGAGCGGGTGTTTTAGAGACGGGAGGGGAAGACGCTGAAAGAGCGACCACAGAACACCTCCCCGGAGGGACCCGTGACAGCCGACTCCAACGAGACGCGGGCAGCAGCTCTCTGGGCAAAGGGCGTTTCAGGAGAAGGGACCACATGTGCGGTAGAGCGGGCGGATCAGGGGTCACGTTCCCAAGGGACAGAGAACAGGCCTGGGGGCGGGGTGAGCAGCAGGGGCTTCCGAGGGTGGAGGCCAGACCACAGGGGCATCGGGACCGAGGTGCAAGGCGCGGGTTCGATCCCCAGAGCGCTGAGAGCAGTCCGAGGGCTGGCCCCGGGCGGAAGTCGCTGGGGTGTTACCTGTGGCGCATCCAGGGGACAAGTGGTTTGGCGCGACCACCTGCCCTCAGCACAGGGAGGCCTGTCCCATGCACCCATGCACCGCCTGGGCACTCCCCAGTGCCCCGGGCGACCCCCTCCCAGGGACCCGCCACTCCCACCCACACGGGTCTCTGCCGCCCACACCCACCCCAGAAACCCCCGCAGCCACAGAGGGAGACCCGGAGGCTCCACCCGGCGGGCAGGGAGCCAGTTACAGGATGCTTCACCCAAGGGCAGGCCTCGGGGAACCCCTCCCGTCTCTGCGTCATTTGGGGCATGCGTTTGGAAAAATCAAAGGAACAGAAAAGGACTTGTTTCCGTTGTGGACCGGGAGCCCCCGGCTTCCCCCGGCGCAGGGAAACCAGGCGGGTGGACCCTCGAGTTCTAAAAATAGCGAGCTTCCGCGGTGGGGCCCCCCGAGCCTTTTGTTTCACCACGCTCTCTTGATGTCACTTGAATTTTTTTTTTTTTTTTTTTACTTTGTCATAACCTGTCAGCCTCCCCAGAGAGAGCCCGGGCTCATCAAAGGGTCTGCAAGTGCGGGCCGGCCGGCCTGCCGGTACACCAGGGGCTTGGCAGCCTTCCTGCCATCGACGTCTCTTTTCACGCTCAGCGCCCCCTCCAGCTGCGGGAGCCGCGCCCGAGCTGCTCCCGGACGCTCGGTCCTTCCTCTCCGGCTCCATCAATCACAGCTGTCTGCAGGGGCGCGGTCATGTGCACCAGGCCCGGCCAATCAGAGCCCTGGGTCTCCTCGGCCCCACGATTGGCCCCGGGATAGGCTTGTCACGCAGCTGTAGCCAATCACCATCGAGCTGGAAGCTGCAGTTCCCTCGGAGGATGGACGGAAGGACTCGCTTGCACTGGGCTTGGGGGGCAGAGGACGCCCCCCCGCCCCGAGACGTGGGACACTGTGGGGAGGCCACGTGACGACCGTGGGGACCCACGAGGAGAGCAGGACTGAGAGACGGTTTTGACGGCAGCGTCTGAGCCTGACCGTGTCCCCGGCGCCTCCCTGGGCGACGGCAGGCGCAGAAAGGACGCGTCCAGGCGGCCTCGGCCGCCCCCGCTCGGGGTGGGTCCTGCGGGAGCAGGGGCAGCGGCGCGGCCCTTCACTGCCCCGCGTGGGAGTCCACCTGGAGGGCCGGCCGTGGCGTGCCACCCCGGGCTCTCGGTCTCCGTGTCCCGTCCTGCAGCTGCCTCGTGGGCTCCTCCCGGGGTGGGGGTGGGGGTCTGTCCTGCGGAGACCCGGAGCGTGCTCACTCTTGTGTTTGTTCTCCCCGAGTTTGCAAACTTGAGTCTTGACCTTGAACCAGGGAAATAGCCGGCCCTTCCCCCCCCCACTCACCGCCATCCCCAACTGGCCTCCAGGGAGCCCCGGGCACCCCGGTGGGGAGGACATCAGATGAGCCGGAGAGAAGGGTGTCCCAGTCGTCGCTCTCAGCCAAGCGAGGTGTGTGCACCCAACTTGGCCTCCCACGCCCTGCCACCCACGGCTGGGCCCCGCGGCTGCTGCCCAGGCCAAACCCCTTCCTCCCACGAGTGGGGACCCACACTCTCCCAGCCACCCTGGCGCCCTAGGTGGGTGCTCAACAATGTCTACAAAGGTGGAGACCCCACCAGGGTCCGGCCCCCAGGTTCCGGCCCCCTGGTCTTCCCCGTGGGTCTCGGTGACACTGCCCCACCTCCAGGGTCGGACACCACAGGACCGAAGGCCCCAGCGTGCTCGCCTGACACGGGCCCTCCTGTGCCACTGCCGCCGCCGGGCGTGAGTCACAGTGGGCTGGGCCGGGGTGCACCGCACTGGCACAGCCAGACCGACCTACCCCCTGCTAATGCGCTTGGCAGCAGCTTCAAAGGCCTGCGAGGACGGAGGCCAAGCTCCCTCCTCTTCTGGAAACAAGAAAAGGACGAAACGAAAACAAACCCCGGCCCAAGGAAAGCGAGGCCATGACTGTCTTTCGTCCTCCGTGTCGCTGGAGGGGACGTGCCCCGAGGGCGGGACCTGGGCCTGGGGTCCTCACCACAGCGCCCCCTGCACCTCACACGATGCCTGGCACACAGTAGGTGCTCGGGAAGAGCGTGCTGGAAGGTGTCGCAGGAGCTGCTGTGGGTGAGAACATCAACGGCGTGAGACCACTTCGGTCCCCGCGAGTTTTGTGTCCTCTCCCGTGACGCCGGGGGAGGGGACCAGGGAAGTCGATGCGCAGTGTACTAAGGAGGGCCGGTCCGCGCATGCGTGAGACCGCAGGCCGGCCGGCAGAGCCGCAGAACCAGGGCTGCGTGAGCGGAGGCTCGGGGCCTGGCAGCAGCCAGCAGGTGCCAGAGCAAGGGCTGAGCAAAGGCCCGTGTGTGCTTGTGTGTGCACACACGTTCATGCATGTGCACGTGTATGTGGGCATGCGCGCTGTGACCCTCACCCTAGGTCTTTGCCCCGCCGTCGGCATCCTCTCCTTTGTCCACCTTTCCGGTGTGGCTGCAGGACCCCCTATTGTTAATGGAACTAAGCACAGTTGAGTATTGGGGGTGGAAGTGCGTACCCCGAAAAGCTGTGTTGACGTCCCAGGCCCCAGCCCCTCAGGATGTGGCCCTACTAAGAAGTAAGGTCGCCGCCTCTGTAATCAGTCGGGGTGGGGTCCCCCTGCAGTCGGCCGGGGCCCTGATCCAGTCGGACCCGTGTCCCCAAACAGAAGAGCCACGTGGGGGAGAAAGCCACGTGGAGGCCCAGGTGGGGGCAGGAGCGGCGCCCTGTCGGCCCAGGAGGCCACAGTACAGCTGACAGACACGAGCAGGACCTCCCGGACCTTCCAAGAGAGCGCAGGCCTCGGACGCCGTGACCTCGGGCACCGGCCTCCGGAATGACACGGGAACCTGCATGTGCAGTTTTGAGCCACCCAGTGAGTGGCGGGCTGGTCGGGCAGCCCGGGGGGCTCCTGGTACATTTGGTGAACACGACCAACCGGGCAGGTTTCCCCCTGGGGGTCCCGGGTCACAGACCCCTGAGACCAGGCGCTGCCAAAGCTGCGGCGAACAGCTACCTTTCATCTCCCTCACAGCCCCCGGGCCCCGCCCCCCCAGGCTGGACGCACTGAGTCTTGCTGGCACAAACCCCCAAGCCCCTCGGCAGCAGCAAAAGCCCCGTGGCCGGTACACATGGCGTCCCACAGCCACACGGGGCGGTTCTCGCTGAAAGGACCGGCAGGCTGAGCAGGGCCGGGCCCGGGGGACAGCCTCCTGGGCGGGGCCGTGAGAATGGCGTTCGACCCCCCAGGAGCTCAGACTGCTGCATGACGACAGTGGGACCGAACAGGCCAGTCCCGGCGCTGCCGCATGCGCACCTCCAGGACACCTGGAGCTCACCTGCTGGGCGGGGCCCGCCCTGGGTACACAGGGAGCCGTGTCTAAGGGCTTGTTGGCACGCCTGTCATGGGGACCGGCCTTAACCGGCCCCGTTGCCAGTCCCGGGGCATTCCAGAAAACTCAAGCTGGGAAGGTGTTTTCTGGGGATGAGTCAGATGCGCCAGGTGCCCTGGCAGTCGGCACCCAGAGTGAGGAGCACGCCGCCCGCTGCCAGCAGCACCCGGGGGGGGGGGGGGTGGCCCGTGCAGGAGGCCGGCAGGGTGGAGGGGCCTCCCCTCCGAGCGGAGCCACGGAGGCTCCCCCGCCTTTGCACGGGCCCAAGAGGCAGGCCCACAGTGAGAGGCCGGGGCTGGGAAGCTGAGGTCTTCCTCCGAGATCCTCCCCCCCATACGTGTGTCCCCACGGCTGTCGTGCCATCCCCAGCTGTGTCTGCGGCACACTCAGGACCGTAGACACCAAGGATGAAAACTCGGGCAGCACCAGGTCACACGTGCCCCGCCCCTGAGGGACAGGCTGGGGGGGTGGCCCGGGGGACGTTGCAGACAGACAGGACCAGGGGATGGAGGGGCTGTCTGCAGAAAGGCCGCTGTGCCAGCCTCGTTGGCAAAGAATGTGACTCCCCCCCAACTCAGGACGGCCAAGGGGTCGAGGGGACATTTGTCTGAGGTCAGGGGCCAAGCCTGGCGGCCCCAGCGGCAGGGAGGTGCCAGGCGTTGTTGGCGTTCCGGGTCCCTTTGGGTGTCACATTGCACGTACGTGTCCCTGGGTCACTGTGTCCTCCTCACGTCACCTCTGGAAACCCGTCTGTCCGGATGGGGGACCAGGTGGCCCATGGCTCACCCCTCCCACGTTCCCAGCCCAACCCGAAAACCGGGTGCGCAGGCGGCCAGCACCCCGAGGGGCCGAAGCTGGGGCTAGTCTGGCTGTGAGGCCGCCACCCGCCAGATGCCGCCAGACGGCCGCCGGCACCAGGCCGGAGCCTTTTCTAAAAGGCTGTGAACGCGACATTGAAGATAAAAACGTGCACGGAGACGGGAACAAAAAAACACGAAGGAAAGGGTCTGGGTGCCCAGCAGCGGGGGGCTCGTCGCCTGCCACCAAAGGGGCCGAGCCTCACGGCGTCCTGTGCAAAGACGGCCTCGCGGCGGCCGGGGTCTCGTGCCGCCCCAGGAAACAGGGCTGAGGCGGGTTACCAAAGGTCAGCCCAGCCACACGCCGGGACAGAGTCGCTCATGACGGCGGCGTCCAGCTTTCCGGAGGGGAGGGGCCGAGGGGGGCGCAGTGACCAGTGGGGGCCTGGGGACCTCGGGGAGTGAATCGGGCCCACGGGCACTTTGGCCTCTTCGCCTACATTCCACACGACATGCATCTTACATGCAAACACAAATGGCTTCTGTGGTCAGAAAAAAGCAGGGCTTTAAGACCGAGGCTAAGGTCTCACTGCGGACCGAACCGCTAGGCAGTGTCCGTTCTGTCTGATGCCTCGGGATCTCAGAGGCCGCACTGCGGTTGGGGGTGGTTTGGGGGACACCCAGCCACCGCCCAGGAGCCCGGCCAACACCCCTGGGCCTGGGCGCCCACCGACCACAGCAAGCCTGTCCCCTCCCTGTGACACCATCCCCGCCAGGGGGGTTAGCAGGGGACAGACGGGGCAGGTGCCGGGTCACGACGGGAGGGCGCTTTGCTGTCTGTGCGGCCTCGGCGGCCTGGCCAAAGCCCCCGAGTGCCGGGGGCGGGGTGTCCAAGCTGCCGGCTGGGAGGCCCAGCGTGCCCAGGGACACCACTGGCCGTCATCCTTGTCCCTTTTCTTCTCCCCCCACAACAGCCCAGAGCTGAACTCCCACCGCTCCTGACGGAGGCGGGGCACAGCTCTGCCCCCCAGGTTCTGGGGGACCTGGAGCCGGCTCTCCCGCTGCACCCCACCTCCCGGGCTGTCATCGGACAGGGCAGTACTGGCGGAGCCGCCCTCGAGGCTGCGGGTGGGGGAGGGGTCAGGTGACGTCGGACGTCCTGGTCAGTGCGGCCTTCCCGGCTCGGAGGAGGCGCCCACAGAGCTGGCCGGGGTCCTGCTCACCGTGTCCGTCCGCTCGCCCTTCCAGACGTGACGGAGGCACCGCAGAGAGAGGCCGCCTCCAGCAAAGCAGGGAGAGACAGGGACAGAGGGAGAGAAAGGGGGGGGCGGGGAGGGAGGAGAGAGAAAGCTCCTGTTCCCGGCCTCAGTGAGCCGGCCCTGCGGCGGCATCACCACCATCACCGGCCCCCCCCTCTCTCCCTGCAGGGGGCTCAGCCAGACCAGCTCCTCTCTTGCCAGCAGCCCCCCCTTTCCTACTCTACCTCGGTGGGGGCCGCACAGGCTGCCTGTGGGTTCCCGGGGCCCAGCATGCAGCGGGCTGACCTCGGTGGCTCACCTGGGGCCTCCCTCCCCCATCCACGGCCCCCCTTTGTCCTGGGCCGCCCCAGCCCCGACGGCCCAACCTGCCCCTGCGGTCGGTCAGCCTTGGAGCAGAGGCGGGCGGCGTCGCCGGGGGCAGTGGCCTGAGCGCCTTCCTGTGTCACCACCGTTCAGGATTCTGCATGTCCGCCCAGCCCAGGGCCCCCCCACCCTGCCACCCCGTTCATCTGGACTCAGCCTGGTTGGGGTCCCCTTCCCTCGGGAAGGGCCAAGTGATTCCAGAGAACACCAGCCAGGGGGTGGCTGTCAAGGAGAGGGGTGGGTGAAGCCGGGAGCGTGGATTGCGCCGGCTCTGCTGAGGCACCGTGCCACTGAGCACGCTCACCACGGTGCTGCCGTGTGCAGCCTGGGGCCGGGCAGCGTGGGTTCCCGGGGAAGTCGGGGGTCAGGAGAGAGCGCCAGCAGCCTTCTCCCGGCCCCTTGGCTGTCCAGGGCCCGTGGCACCCACCGGGACGAGCCCTGGTGATCTAGGCAAGTCCACCCACCCGTCCAGTGAGGCCAGGAGGCCGGGCTCAGAGCCTGGGAAGGCCCGTCAGCCCATGGTGACTCACCTAAGCCAGCTCTGAGCTAGAACCTCCCGCCAGACCCTGCTGGGGAGCCTTCCCACAGCGCCCAGCCGGCTGCTCCTCAGGCGGTAATTAAGCCTCCCTGGGAGCCTGTAATTACTGTCACTTCACACGCAGGGAAACTGAGGCAGACACCCTACCAGACTCTGGGACTCGCCGGCCGGCGCAGAACTCGGGTCTGACAGTGTCGGGGGGGGGGGGGGGAGCACCCAGGGTCACGGCCTAGGACAGTGAGGGGCTCGGGCTGGAAAGCCCGCCCCTCGGGGGGCCCAAGGAGCCACCGGCCCAGGGGTGCAACCCCGAGTCCGCCCGAGAGTCCGCAGAGCTTCCCTAGAAAGGTCCAGACCGTGAAGTCTTCACACAGTTCAGGCCAGACAGTGCCCGTGGCCACGACAGGGCTCCGTCACTCCCCCGTGAAAGCCGCGGGCTGTAGATGTGAATGGGTGAGCGTGGCCAAGTCCCAATAAAACTTTATCGACAAACGCTGGCCTGAGGCCGATCACAGGGCCAGCTGCTGACTCCAGCCGGGTCTGACGAAACAGCTTCCAAGCACGGAGCTGGGCAGATGGCCGGCTCAGTGTCCACGCATCGTCCTAACATGCAGGGCAGCGTGGGAAGCTTTGGAACTTCACTGCCCTGGTTCCCGCCACACCCCCCTGCACAGACACTGAACCCCACAAGCCACTCGCCAACCCGCCATCCCAGGGCCACACAGAGGGCTGTCCGCTCCTCTGCCCGAGCAACAGGCGGCAGCCCCGGGGACCCCAGGCCTCTGAGGAGCAGGCCGACCCTGCAGCGCCCACCCCACCTCACCTCCTCCCCCAGGGGAGTCCACACTGGTCGGTGCCACGGGCCCTGCCCCCACGTCCTCTGCCCAGAGCCTCATCCTTTATATTCCCAGAGACGGAGCCTTTTTTGCTTGACGCCCGTGGGTGCTGGGTTCTGCCACTAACTGATGAGATTCCCAATTAATGTAGCCAGTTATGAATGCAACCATACTCACAGATGCCAGCGAGTCCGGGGGTCCCCGTGCCAGCTACTTCGACGAGCCTTTCCCGAGAGTTGTCTCATGAGCCCTGCCAGTACCCTCTTCTGGACACAGTCTTGTTGCACAGCAAGGAGCAGACACGCAGACAGACCTCACAGCATCCCCAAGGCTGCCCACAGGGGCTGCCAGCACCCCCGAGCCAGGCGGCAGCCCCCTGGACAGAGCCTCCCACGGCACTCGGTCCAGGTAGACAGGCTCCGGGCCTGTGAGCAGTGCTCCCTCTCGGCAGGTGCCATGTGCACACCTGAGGGGGGTCCTGGCCACCCCCCCCCCTCCATGGTGCCTGTCCAGCCTGGCCCCCTCTGTCACAGGGGACACCCCGTTTGGATACCATCCCTGCCACTGCCTCTACCTGGACTCCTGGGGGAATTGGAGGAGGCTCGTCAATATGCTCAAATTAGCCCTGGCTGGTGTAGCTCAGTGGATTGAGCGCAGGCTGTGAACCAAAGTGTTGCAGGTTCGATTCCCAGTCAGGGCACAGGCCTGGGTTGCAGGCCACGGCCCCTAGCAACCGCACATGGATGTTTCTCTCTCTCTCTCCCTCCCTTCCCTCTCTAAAAATAAATAAATACAATCTTAAAAGAATATATGCTCGAATTGTTTCAACTCATAATTGTTACCTGAGCTTCCAAGAATAAGGAGGAAATAACACTTTCTAATAGTCAAGGAAAAGGAGCAGGGTGAGGCCCTGGTCGGGGCTGGAGCCTGGGGGCCAGCCGAGCTCGGTCGGCTCTGGCCTGCCAGGGGCGGAGCCCCATCTCCCGGCCACCGAGAGGGCAGGTGCTCCGGGACCGGGACCGACAGCAGCGCCGGGAACACGCCGTCACAGAGTCGCTGAGACACCAGGAAAGGAGCACGGGTCTCGGCCTGGCTTGCACACTCAGCCTCGAAGTTCAAGTTGGACTGCATGTTTGTACTCGCAGTCTAGTCTTGAGTCTGAGTTTATGTTGGAGAGCCTGGGTCTGTCCAGAAGGTGTCCAGCAGGGCAGCGTGAAAAACAGAGACATTTACTGAGGAGGATCCAAGCAACACTGTGCACGGGACAGTGACGCCTCAGTCCCCTTCAGAGCAGGCACCTTGGGACCTCACACAGGTCTCCCCATCGCCAACAGCTGCCCCGTCGTATTTCCCTGAATCTCATCGATGGTCTGAAATCTTTTCCCTTTCAAAGGGGATGTTAGTTTTAGGAAGAGCCAGAAGTCATGGGACACCAAATCTGGGCTATAGCGAGGCTGAGTCACCTGGGTGATATGATGTTTCACCAAAAACACTCTGCACGAGACGGGATGCACGAGCGGGCGTGTTGTCGTGATGAAGCTGCCGATCACCAGGTGCCCACAGCTGCGGCCTCTGAGTCATCGAAACAGTTTCTGCGGAGGAAGGTTCAAGCTCAACACAAAATCGATGCAGAGCCGTTGCTCTCCTCGCTCACTCATTTCTAACGTATCGGCCACACAGTGCACACGCCCACTCAGTGGTGTCCGCCGCCCGCACCGACCAGCACAGTGAAGTCACCGTGGTTCACACGTGCCCATTCTGGTCCACGCTCCGCGGCTGCCAGGTTACGTCGATGTCATGCAAACCCTTCTCATTAACAATGGCTGGACTTCTCCTCAGATGGACCTTGTATGTACATGAGATCACACATGTGTGCATACATTTCCATGTATTGAGCGAAGGAAGGGAGGGGAGAGAGACACAGCCCGACCCGAGCGGACAGGGTCTGGGGGGACCCTCTTTCCTGGGGGCTCGAGGGACCTGCGTGGGTCCTGCTTCGGGAAAGAGGGGCCCGCACCCAGGAACAAGGACTGCCAAGCTCTCTCCTCCGGCCTGGTCTGCACCCGCCGTGCTGTCTGCACTTGAGTTGTCCCCGGCCTGTGGACGGCAGAGCCGGCCACCATGGGGCGGCAGCCTCGTTCCTCGCCGAGACTCGCGCCCGGCCTGAACCACAACTGCAGGTCACCGCGGTGACCCCGGCGTGTGCTGCGGGGAGGCCTCGGGGCCCCGCCGGAGGGCCTGTGCCAGGCCCAGCGGCCGTCCGGCCGGGTACCCGGGCCGAGGGCGTCCGGGAGGGGTGGGGACCCCTCCTCTGCCTCCCTGGCGGGGCCCCCGTCCGCCCCCCACTCAGCAGACAGCCTCCGACTCACCGTCCGCGTGTTCCTGCTTCAGCTCAGGGACGGAGAGGGCAGCTGGGATCCTGGCCGTCCTGTCGGAGAGAAAAAGGCTCGTGGAGGACACCCTGAGCGAGCACTTTCCGCTCTGGCCCGTGAGGACACACGAGGAAACTGACAACGACACGTGGGCAGGCGGGGAGCAGCGCACCGGCCGGTGTGCCCCACACGGTGAACACGCATGTGCCCGACGGGCTCTCGGGGCTTTCTGCGTCATTTCACTCAGTCCCACCCCGCACCCGCACCTCGCAAAGAAGCGCTGGCACCGCCCTCGCTCTGCAGCGAAGCCCAGAGAGGTTCAGTGCATTGCCCGAGGCTGCACAGCCGAGGACAGGGCGGGGTGTTCCTCCTCCTTCTCCTCGCCACGTGTGGCTCAGAGAATCTGCTCCAGCCCCAGGAAGGTGGCCGAAACTTGGCCTTTCTACTGGCTGCTGGCAGGCGCCACAGCTGGGCCCCTCGCTGGACGACCCGGCCCCTGGGCATTTGCTGGCAGCGCCGTGCGGGGGACCGGACGCCCGCACAGGCCTCGGATCCCGACTCTGCCCCCGTCCGCTCTCGGCCTCGGCCAAGCTACTCGGACGCCAAAACATGCGTCTCTTCGTCTCCAACATGGGGCCCTTCCCCGGCCCACCTCCCGGGGCCCCTGGGAGGGGTCACACAGCAGCTGAGAAGGGGGTCCAGGGCCCCGTCGGCTCTGCCCTCAAGGGTGCCTGAGCGATTCATGATGTGCCGCTGGCCTATGACCTATGGTCACGTCCGAGCCCCGCTCACACCGGTCGCCGCCAGCGCATCCACGTTGCACGGCAGCGACGACAGCAGCCGAGGAGAGCTCTGAGCCCCGGCCTGGTGGCCTCGGTACAAGTGGTTGTCACGAACTGCGGCCTCATCCACATCGTGTCCCGTGAGCTTGGCCCCGGCTGGACCCCCGTTCGGAGGAGGAGACTGAGGCACGGAGCCGGGAAGGAACTCTCCCTGGTGAGGTAGCCAGAGCCTGGCAGAGGGGATCGGACTCGGGTCCCTGGTGGCCCGGCGCCGCCCCCTGCCGGGGTCCAGGCCCCAAGCTCTCAGAGTCCGCCAGCACACCCTGCGCGAGGGCAGGGGCGTCGTCCTCTCCTGCTCCCCTGGGGTCAGGGCACGCTTTGTGGGTGTCCCGCTCTGTCCCTGTGGGCCGGGGCTCCCTCCCCGGGGCGGGGGCAGCAGCCGTGCTGGGGGAGGGGCGACCTCTCCCTGAGCCTCCCTGTGGTCCTGTGGGAAGAGGCAGCGGGAGGGTCCTGTGGGGGGGGAGGGGCGCCGCGGAGGGAAAACAGATGGGAGGTGAGGAACGAAGTCAGCACGGACCGCAGACCGCGGGGCGGGGGACAAAGGAGCAGAGCCATTACGTCGAGAAATAAAGTTTGATCTCGCATCAGATGAGCTCAGTCCCCACGGACTGCTCCTTAGACCTGTTTGGAATATAAATGCAAAATAAAACGCACACACACACACACACACACACACACACACAAACCCCACTTCTGTTTCATTATTTCATTATGCTGGAATTCCCTAAATTTTTTTTAAAAAATATCTAATTCTTCAGGGAACAGCCCCACACAGAACCCCAGGCCCAAGGCCCTTCCCAGGGGCCCGTGCGGTCCCCAGTGACGGGTCCAAGTGTCCCTGTGTCCCCGAGGGCCTGCGCTGAGCCGGCCCATATTGTAAACAGATAACGTCCCTGTAACTGGGAAGCACCGACGTGGTCACAGGCCCCCTTTGTGCTCCCCGCCCCCCCCCCCGCCCCTTTTTGGTGTGTTTGTTGTGGCCGCCCTGGCCAGGGTCGCGCGGGAGAGGAAAAAGGAACACTGTATCTTTAAATCAGGAGGCGCTGGTCCAGGCAGCCGGGCAGCGAAAGGGCTAACGCGCTGTGGAGAAGGAGTTTAATCTAATTTAGTTGGAGGGCGTCTGTCTGCGGTGTTGTTTTTCTGGAGTGTGGGAAGAGAGGACAGAAGCGGCCCCCGTGAATGGTCCCCCCTGCGCCAGAAGCAGTGGGGAGCCCCGGCTCGGCCACTGATCCAAAGCCAGCCTTGAAAGGGAGATTAGAGGCAGGCTCTGATTTGCAATTCACACGGAGGCACCCCGTGGAACCTTTGGTCATATTTCAAACCCCGTTTCAAGGGAAGCGGTCTTAAAATAGCTGCCTAAATTGTGCCGGAGGAGGACGGGGACCTGCAGCCGCCGGTTCTCTGATGCCGGGGCTTTCCTGTGTGTGTCTCGGAGCTGCCCTCCCTGCAGCCGCTCCGGACTCGTGTTGTTGGGTGCAATTAAAACTTCCGTGCCTGTTGCATTTGCTGCCACTCGCACTGGGCCTGGGGGGCGGGGGGGGGGCTGCCTCCTGTTTCCCTGAGTGATCATCAATCAGGTCACGGGCTGGCGGGGGCCGGGGGGGCGGGTTTCCTTGGAGAAAAATGTGGGGCGGGGGGCAGAGTGTGCCTCCCGGGTTAGAAAATAGCATTTTCCATGCTTCTGCTTTTCAATCTGACGATCAGTTTCTGCAGACACGTAACCCACGGTGAGGGCGGGGGACACGCACGGTGCCCGTGGCCGCCCCTGGGCCTACGAGGGAGTAGGTCCCCTTCCGTTCCCATTGGACGGGAGGACTGGGGACGCGCCTGATGGGGTGGGAAGACGGAAAAGAAGACACACAACACCCACCTCACTGGGCCGCCCAACCCAGATGGCCGAGAGCTTTCCCAAACCTGGGGGGGCAGGAGGACTCCGCCAAAAAAGCACCCACCTAACCCGAGCCCCTTTCTTGGTGAACTTGACCGACACCCTCTGTGTCATTCCACAGGCCCCGTGGGTGACTCTGCCACTCACCCTCACCATTAGCTGGTCACACGCTACGTCTAAAGGTGTAATTTCTTCCCGCGGCCGAAAGTGGCAGTCCTTTTTTATCTCGGAGAGGGTGCACGGGCTTCCTCTCATCTCCTTTCGGAAAACCCCGAACGGCGTGCATAAGTGGCCCTGACTAGAACATCACAGGAAGAGCCGCGACTTTGATTTCCGGCGACGTCCGTGTCCAAGTGTTTTATGCCTCTGACTTCGCCCGGACGGGAGGAGCCGGCTCTCTCCCTTCCACTCTCTCCCACCTGAAGAAACACCCAGTTCCCGTCCTGACTGTCGCCTGGCTCTCGCAGCGCCGCCTCCTGCTCTCCTGGGAGGACGGTCCTGAGACCTCGAGGGTGGCGGACGCTGAAGACCAGAATTTTCCCAGGCTTTTATTTTGGGTGATGGGGGCCTTAAAGAAAGTGCCTTGTCCCCGCAACGTTATCTGAAATCATGTTTAATTATAAAGTTTCATGGAAAAACCTTTGCTCGAAATGTTCGAGGCCTAATAAGATTTCCATTAATTTAAACATATCGCTGTTCCCACGACAGCCCCAAACGCTTTCTCCTCCCTCTTTCATCCGTGGTTAAATATGTAAATAAAATGTCTAAAGTCATTCTTCAAAGAAGACAAAAGAAAAAAGAGCCGAGGGGGAAGACAACCATAAAACCCCTCCCCGTCCTCCACAACATTTGCCAGAGGGGGGCCGGTTGGCAGCCCAGGCGAGCAGCAGGGGACCCGGCTGCTCCTTCCAATCACACATCTCCAATCCCACACGCAGGAAAATAAAATAAAATAAAATATCTTTTCAGCTGGAGCCATCAAAAGGCCCTTTTCATTTATTAGTCACAGAGTTATCTGGCCCCGGCTGATTTCTCGGCGCGCTCCTTTTTCTGTAATAATGTCTATTTGTTGGTTTCCACCTCGGCTGGGCTGAGCGCGGCCCTCGCAGACATTTTTCTGAAAACGAGAGAAGAAAGCAATCTGAAGTGGTTATAGCTAAAATAATGGGTCTGAACATGGCTGAATTAAAATAGCACATAAAAGATCAATTAGGAGGCACTTCTCGCACGGCCCGCACCCCCTCCTGGTGCCTGGCAGCGCCCTGAACTCTGCACAATGGTTTTCCCCGCCGGTAGGTTCTGAGAAACAGAAACAAAAAAAAGAAAAGGGGAAAAAAAATGGTGCCCAGTGAAGGGCCTCCGCCAGAAAAATTCTAGAAAAGCCAACTGATGCTCACTGAGGCTTTTTCAACTTCAGGTTTTGAAAATAGCTCACTATTCAACAATAAAACAAATACCCTAAGGAAAATGGCAGCCTTTGAAACAGCGTGCGCTTTTCCATGGACGGAGTAACAGCGCGTTGAGGCTGGTGGCTCTGGCCGGGGTGGTGTGTGTGTGCACGCACGCTTCTCCCTCGCCCCAGCTTTCTCCGGCACCCCACCACGACCAGCACCCAGCACCCCGGGGACCGTGACTCGGGACCAAGGGCCCACCCAGAGTTCCGGCGTGCTGGCTGGGTCCCAGCCCGGGGCTTCTCAGTGTTTGCCGGGTGGAGGGAAGGACGGATGAGTGGATGGAAGGACGGATGACGGATGGATGGGTGGACAGTGGGTAGAAGGAAGAAAGAAAGGGCAGAGGGAAGGATGTGTGGATGGGCAGAAGGGTCAGTGGGTGGGTGGATGGAAGGATGGATGATGGATGATGGATGATGGATGGTGGATGGATGGATGATGGATGGTGGATGGTGGATGGATGGAAGGGAGGGAGGGAGGAAGAAAGGGAGGGAGGGTGGGAGGAAAGGATGGATGGGTGGGTGGATGCACTGAAAGAGGGAAGGGTGAATGGATGAGCGGACATGTGAAGTCTCCAGGTGTCTTCAGGATGGAAAATCCCAGGCCTTGTTTGCAATAAAAGTGCAATGTTCTAAAAAGCCAACTTCTAGAGGAAGCACCCCTCTCGGGCCACCGCTGCTCCGCACCCCCCACCCCTCTTCTGGGAGACACTGGGCGTCACCCGCAGCGCCTCCCTCTGAGGCCCGGCACCACTCCGGGGTGCGGCCCCACACTCTGCACACCTCCCCAGGGTCCCCTGCGGATGGGAGGAGACGGAAAAGGCCGGGAGAACAGGGCTGGGCCCTCCGACCTCCTCTCCCCGCGGCGCAGCCCTGCGGCCGCCCCCTACAGGTGAGATCCTGGGAGTTCCAGGAAAACTCCACAAGATCCTGGCGTCGAGGGCGTCTGAGACGAGAGAGACGCGGCCACCCCCTGGGGGCACTGTTTATTGAAGGGTTCAGGCGCGTCGCCAGGTGAAGCTCTTTGCACATTCTTTGCAGGCCGGGCCCAAAGCTCAGGCCCCGTGCGGGGGAGGGGCGGGGCGGGGCGGGGGCGTCCTGCGAGTCCTCCTCGCAAACCGGCCCCGTCCGAGCGGGTGAGCAAAGGGCCTGCGTCTAGGGCGCCCGGTCCACTTTCTACAAAAACCGAGTGGGGGGGGGGGGCGGACCCAGCTGACCGCCGCGACCTCCGACCCGTCGCCCCCAACTCCGCGTCACCCTGCGGGTCTGCACCCCAGGAGGCCGCAGGCCGGGCAGATGACTCGCCAAGTAATATAAATACCCGACGAGCGACGACTTCCTAGGAAAATAAACTCGGCCTCCTCGAAGAAATCACCGGCCCTGCCCGGTGCGAGGCCGCTCAACTCCGCGGCGTTGTGGGGGGCGGGGGTCACCCCCCTCCGAGCCAAACCCCCCACAAGCCCCCCACTTCCCGGGGACCTCAGAGCCGCAGGAGGCGCCCTGCCCCTCCCCCTCCCCGCCCTCTCGGCGGAGACCTCGCTGGAGCGGCCCTAAAATCTGGATTCCCAGAGCCCCTCCCCCCGGCTCTCGGCTCGTCGCTTTGAAATTTCAAAGGAAGGCCCTCCCCGGAGCCGGAGCCGGAGCCGCAGCCGGAGCCGCGCGCAGGCCTGGCGACTCCCAGCTCGGGACGACGCGGGCGGGTTTACAAGCCCAAGGGCCACTTTATGGCCAAGGCTGTAAAACGCAAATCCCACCTCGCTTTGAAAGCGCCCTCTGCCCGGGACCCACCATAAAAACCGGGGAAGATGCGCCCCCAGCCCCCTGCCGCGGGCACCCCACCCCCCTCTCCGGCCAGTCTCCGAACTTCCAGTAACCTCGGTGCCCTTGGGTTGGGGTTCGCCGGGAAAGGGGGCGCTGGCGGGAGGCGGCGAGAGGCCCAGGGTGCCCGGGACGATCTCGAGGGGGTCCCCCGGCAAGGGGGGCGCAGGCGGGAGGCGGCGGGAGCAAAGTTGGAGGCCGGCGGAGGGAGAGCAAAGGAGAGGCGGGCAGGACAGACGGAGGCGCCAGGCGGGGTGTCCCGGCCGGGCGGCGACGCAGGCAGGACAGCGCTGCGTCCCGCGGGGCCCGGAGCCGGCGGCGGGGCGCAAGAGCAGGCGACCGGGCGGCCCCGCTTTCTCATGCAAAGCAGCGGCGGAGGCGGGGCGCGCGCCCGGGGGCGGGGCCTGTCACCACTCGGCTTCTCCCCCTTTGCCTCTTTGCGAGTCTTCTCACCCCGGGACGCAAACCTCGGAACAGCTGCGGGCTGGGCCCGGCCGAGGCCGGCGGGGGTGGGGAGGAGCCGCGGCGCTGGCCCGGCCACCGTGCGCCCGCGCCGCCCGCCCGCTCCGGACGCGCCGCCCGGGAGCCCCCAGAAGAGGCCAAAGTTTGCTGGCAGAGACGCGCAGCCCGCGCCGGCCGCCTCGCCGAGGGCTCCGGGGCTCCCCTCGCTTCCCGGTATTGTTCGCCAACTTCGCTCCTCCGCTCCGCGCTCCCACCTCGGCGGAGGCCGGGCTCGGGGAGTGGGGCCAGGCTGGGCGGGCATGGGCGGGGGCCCGGGCCAGGACGCGGAGCCGGGGCCAGCGACCCGAGCCCGAGAGCGGCGGCTCTGAGGGCGGCGGACCTCCCCGCGCTGGGGGCGCCTCCGACGCCAGCATGCAGCGCCCGGGTCCCCGCCTGTGGCTGGTCCTGCAGGTGATGGGGTCGTGCGCCGCCATCAGCTCCATGGACATGGAGCGCCCGGGCGACGGCAAGTGCCAGCCCATCGAGATCCCGATGTGCAAGGACATCGGCTACAACACCACCCGCATGCCCAACCTGATGGGCCACGAGAACCAGCGCGAGGCCGCCATCCAGCTGCACGAGTTCGCGCCGCTCGTGGAGTACGGCTGCCACGGCCACCTCCGCTTCTTCCTGTGCTCGCTGTACGCGCCCATGTGCACCGAGCAGGTCTCCGCCCCCATCCCCGCGTGCCGCGTCATGTGCGAGCAGGCCCGGCTCAAGTGCTCCCCGATCATGGAGCAGTTCAACTTCAGGTGGCCCGACTCGCTGGACTGCGGCAAGCTCCCCAACAAGAACGACCCCAACTACCTGTGCATGGAGGCGCCCAACAACGGCTCGGAGGAGCCGGCGCGCGGCTCGGGCATGTTCCCGCCGCTCTTCCGGCCGCAGCGGCCCGCGGGCGCGCAGGAGCACCCGCCGAAGGACGGCGGTCCGGGGCGCGCCGGCTGCGCCAACCCCGGCAAGTTCCACCACGTGGAGAAGAGCGCGTCGTGCGCGCCGCTCTGCACGCCCGGCGTGGACGTGTACTGGAGCCGCGACGACAAGCGGTTCGCCGTGGTCTGGCTGGCGGTGTGGTCGGTCCTGTGCTTCTTCTCCAGCGCCTTCACCGTGCTCACCTTCCTCATCGACCCCGACCGCTTCCGCTACCCCGAGCGCCCCATCATCTTCCTCTCCATGTGCTACTGCGTGTCCTCGCTGGGGTACATTATCCGCCTCTTCGCCGGCGCCGAGAGCATCGCCTGCGACCGGGACAGCGGGCAGCTCTACGTCATCCAGGAGGGGCTGGAGAGCACGGGCTGCACCCTCGTCTTCCTGGTGCTCTACTACTTCGGCATGGCCAGCTCGCTCTGGTGGGTGATCCTCACGCTCACCTGGTTCCTGGCCGCCGGCAAGAAGTGGGGCCACGAGGCCATCGAGGCCAACAGCAGCTACTTCCACCTGGCGGCCTGGGCCATCCCCGCGGTGAAGACCATCCTGATCCTGGTGCTGCGCAGGGTGGCGGGGGACGAGCTCACCGGCGTCTGCTACGTGGGCAGCATGGACGTGAACGCGCTCACCGGCTTCGTGCTCGTCCCCCTGGCCTGCTACCTCGTCCTGGGCACGTCCTTCATCCTGTCGGGCTTCGTGGCCCTCTTCCACATCCGCCGGGTGA
Organism: Phyllostomus discolor; assembly: GCF_004126475.2. Lineage (NCBI taxonomy): Eukaryota > Metazoa > Chordata > Mammalia > Chiroptera > Phyllostomidae > Phyllostomus > Phyllostomus discolor. The sequence goes on along the minus strand of NC_040915.2, from coordinate 42,037,582 downwards.
TGAAGACGGGCGGGGAGAACACGGACAAGCTGGAGAAGCTCATGGTGCGCATCGGGGTGTTCTCGGTGCTGTACACCGTGCCCGCCACCTGCGTGATCGCCTGCTACTTCTATGAGCGCCTCAACATGGAGTACTGGAAGGCGCTGGCCGCGCAGCGCAAGTGCCGGGTCAACAACCAGACCAAGAGCCTGGACTGCCTCCTGGCCGCGTCCATCCCGGCCGTGGAGATCTTCCTGGTGAAGATCTTCATGCTGCTGGTGGTGGGCATCACCAGCGGCGTGTGGATCTGGACCGCCAAGACGCTGCAGTCCTGGCGGGGCGTCTGCAGCCGCCGCTTCAAGAAGAGGAACAGGCGGAAACCCGCCAGCGTCATCGCCCACGGTGGGATTTACAAAAAAGCCCAGCACCCCCCGAAAACGTACCTGGGGAAATACGAGGTCCCGGCCCAGCCCCCCACCTGTGTGTGAAGCGCTGGGGGGTGGGGGGGGCGGGAGTGGAACACCCTCCCCGGAGGGCTCCCGGGGGCTGCCGAGCCTGGCCCAGAGTGCTCTGCTCCGTCGGTGGGCTGGTCGGGTGGGTTGTTTTTTTTTTTTTTTAATAAAAGTAAAAGAAAAAAAAATAAAAAGTTTGTGCCCTGAAACGCAGGAGGCTGCGGCGCACTGGCAGGAAAACCCGGCAGGGGAGGGCTTGGTTTTCGCTCCTGGGGTTTTCGGGGGAAGTGGGGCGCCCCGCTAGGTAGCCTCTTGTGTCGCTAATTTGCGGCGAAGGAGTGGGTTCAGCCCCCAAAGAAAACTGTTGTTTAGAAGCCTCGGTAAATATACACACATCTGTGTGTGTTCGAGTCGGCTTAGCTACTCATTTACAAATCAGAGGAGAGATAGCTTGTTTGCAAATTAAAGGGCTTCTGAGTTGCAGAGAGAGAGGGAGGGGGAGGGAGAGGGAGGCGGAGGGAGGCGGGGAGGGTCCCCTCGCCGCCCGAGCCGCCCCGGGGGCCCACCCTCCGGACGGCTGCCTCCGAGACGGGACTTCCGCGCAGGCAGGAGAGGGGAGAAGCCCTGACAGCTCGCAGCCCCCTGAAACGCACTCCGGCCTCCGCAAACGCTCCTTCCCGGGCGCAGAAACGTCCCCCAAACCTCCCGTGTGCGAGGGCCGGGGACGTGCGATACATTTTTCTCTCCCCGTGAACAGAAAGAGAGAAACAAGTCGCTGGCTGTGTATAAAGACAACAAAAGAAACCCCCTCACAAAGGGACGAGGGGGCCGGCCCTCGGAAACCCCTCCGCGCTACATTTTGTGGCTTTTTAATGGAAACCAAGCCCCATGTTGGAGGGTCGCCCTGATTTGTGGGAGGGAGGGGCGAGGGGAGAGGGGCCATTCAAAAGCACCCAAAGGGCTTATCGACTCCTTCTATTGTCAAACAAATGGTTTCCATGAATAGATCAAGAAGCCCCGGCCCGGGGCCCGGCCACCCCTCCCCCACCCCGCCGCCGGGGCGCGGGCCTGCTCGTGCCTGCGCGACTGGAGGATACTCTCCTGCTGCACTATTTTATCACAAATAAACTGCGTTCTGTAGTTTGCTGCCGGTGCCTCGTGCACTGAGAGAGAAGAGAGAACTTTCTCCCTCCTCCTGCTTTCCCTGCAGGTCCGAGCGCCGTCTCCACATCTCCACGTCTCCACGCAGAAGCGGCTGCCCGCCCACCTGGCGAGGCCGCCGGGCAGAGTCCGAGGGGGCGGGGTCACTCACTGTCCGGTTTCAAAGGAGTCACGTGCGGGAAGGGTGCGAGGTTGGCCCCGCTCGGTGGCTCCTGGCGGCCGGGTGCTGGGCCTAGTCGGGGCGTGAGCCCGGACTGGCGCTGGCGCTGGCACTGTCTCTGCGGATCGGAGCGGCCGGGGACCAGAACTGGGTCCTTCCGGGTGGCAGGCTGGGGTCAGATCGTGCCCGGACAGAGGGTCCGTCCAGAGCCTGCTGCCCCGGCGAGGACACGCATACAAAGCAGGCCACAGACCTGCATGGGACTGAGGGTCCGCCGTCCGGAGGAGGGGCTGGCCGGCTTGGGGTTCCCCGGTGCCAGACCCCCCCCACCCCGTGTGTGCCCTCAGAGTCGCACAGCTGGGCAGAGCTTCAGCTGCCCGGGCTCCGGCCAGCCGTCAGAATCCAAACTCAAGTTCTGACCGAAGGGCCACCAGCAGGGGCCAGTCCCACCGCCCCGGGAGACCGAGCGAGCAGACAGACCAAGCTGCTGTCTGCGGGTCGTGACGGCGGCAGGTCACTGAGCACGTCCTGAGAGGGACAGCGCCCTGAGGGCAGGGCGGGCCCTGAAGAGGAGGAGCCCGGCAACGGAGGCCGCCCTCGTAGCAGCAACCCTGGAGCTCGGCAGAGGGGCCGGGGCCACTCAGGGGCAGGGGCCTGGCTGTCTGGGGACCACGTCGAGGAACACTGGCGAGGCGGGCACGGTGATCCAGGGTGAACCCAGGCCGGCCTCCAGTGCGTTGCACACGGAAGAGGAGAGGGGTTCCCACAAGTGAAAACTTATTTCCTGATGGTTCCTGCTCGGGAAGGCTCTCCGGAGGTATTTACGTGTGTGTGCGTGTGTGTGTGTGTGTGTGTGTGTGTGACGCTCCTTTTCTGTCACTCTTAGGAGACATAAAAAACGGCACGTTTGGAATAGACCTTTTTGAAAGGCCTCAAAAGAAACCGGGCCTCAGCCGTGGGCCTCGAAGCTGGGTGCAACCCCAAACACGCAGTGCCGGGGTCAGCCGCGTCAGCTCCGCTGGGACAGGTGTGCCTGCTGCCAACGCCAGTCCCACGGAAAACAGGCGTGCGGCACCCACTAGAGCCCTCGCTGCGTCTGGGGTGGGGGTCTCGGGGTGGGGGTCTCGGGGTGGCCCACCCGGAGCCAGCGACCCTGCTCCCGCGTGCCCAGGGGTGGCTGGACGAGGGAGCAGACTTTCTGCCCGGGGCGGGTGCGGGCCAGAGCGGGACAGACTGCTCCCCGGAGCCAGAGCCGGAGCCCCGCCGGCCCCCACACGGGCAGAGACCGCCGAGTCCAGGGGCAGCACCAAGCGTGCGGGTTGGACGCCGCGAAGGCGCCTGCTTGTCCCTGGCCCGTCCCCAGGGGGTGCAGGGTTCCCCGAAGTCAGGGTTGTCCTGACCTGGAGGTCGCTCCGCAGGTGGCCTGAGCCCCAGGAACATGGATGCCTGTTTGGGGTGCGAAGCCCACAGAAGGCGACTGTCCCAGGTCACCCACACCCACTCACCCCTCCTGCCTTCGGCCACAGCCACTCCCGGCTGTGTGCCGGGGCTCGGGGAGCAGAAAGGGCCCTTGGCCGGGAGGAGGCGGTGGGCCAGTGGAGAGACCCGCCTGGCCACATGCGACGGGGCTGCACCCGGCCCAGCTCACATGGGCTTCCATCACGGGCCTGCAGCCTCCCAGCGCAGACAGGGCAGGAAACTCAACTCGTGGGGGCTCACGGCAGGGGTGGGGGGGTGGCGTGACGAGGCCCCGTCTGTGGTGAGAGCAGAGTGTGGTTCAGGGACTGTCGGGCGGGCCCCTCCTGTGCGGGCTGGGCGCACAGGCCACACGGCAGGGGGGCTCCCGGGAAACCCCATGGGGCCCAGGCTGTGCCCAGCGCCCAGCAGCGGGCCTCGGAGGGGGGACAGTAACTGGGACAGTGGTGACGACTGCCAGCCGCTGCGTGCCTTCCCGAGATTACCTCAGGCAAGCGCTCTGTCAGCCTGCTGGAGACAGGGAGGTCCCGAGACACAGGTCACCCGCCGGTCAGGGTCAGGGTCAGGGTCAGGGTGGGAACTGGACAGTCTGATCACAGACCCTGGAGCGCCAGTTCTGTATGCAGCTCCTGAGTGGGTGGGTGGGTGGGTGGATGGATGGGTGGATGGATGGATGGATGGATGGATGGATGGTGGATGGATGATGGATGGATGGTGGATGGATGGATGATGGATGGATGGAGGATGGAGGATGGATGGATGGAGGATGGATAGATGGACAGATGGGTGGGTGGATGAGTGGATGAACGGTGGCAATGACGCCCTTCACACCAACCGCCACCTTAAGCACCGCACACACCCACCCAGCCTCCGGCAGCCCCGGCCACTTTCTCCTCACAGCGCTCCGCATGGCTTTGCCCCAGGCAAGGAGGTGCCAGCCACTTGGGCAAAGCTGAGGAGTCGGAAGAGGAGAGGTGGCAGCTGCCTTCTGCGCAGTCAGAGGGCCCTGAGCACGGGCCGTGGGTGAGACAAGGGGCCCGTCGCCTGAGAGGCACCGGACGTGTGAGCAGCAGCCCCGATGCCACGCGGGGGGAGCCAGGTGCAGCAGGCGGGCGGGCGCCGCCCAGCCGGGCGTGTGGGCGCAGGAGGACAGGGAGGCAGCTCAGGCCGTCTGTGCCCCGGGGTCGAGGAAAGTCCAGCTGGAGAGAGTTGGTCTTGGCTGTGCAGGGGGCAGGGGCACGAGGCCGGGGCACAGGCGGGTGCCCGGGACGGTCCACGTTGGAGGACAGCGTCCCCGGGGGAGGGGCGGCCACCTCCAGGGACCGAGGAGGAAGGACCCTCCTGGGGGGAGTCACTGCCCCACCGGACGCTGGACGTCACCTTCATGGGCTCATCCAGAGTCAGGACGGTGACCACCCACCACCCCTGTCTCCCTACTTCACCCTTGGGCCCCTGAGCAAAATTAAAACCACCCCCAGGGCCGACACACTCCAGTCTGCTAGCACCTCTGGAGATGCTACTTCAAGACCGGGAGACAGAAAGACCAGGCACCCTGGGGCCTCGGGTGGGACCCTTCCCTTCCGTGTCCTTCTCCAAGGAGGAAGAAAGGCGGAGGGGTGCAGGCAGGCGGAGCAGGCTGGCCCGGACGCGGGCGCCACGCCCCAGGAGGCTGTGGGTGTCTCCACCGTCCAGGCCCATGGCCCCGTGTCCTGTCCGCCTCAGCCCCCACGGGTGGCACCTCCGGGGAGCGGCTGGCACTCCCCTGCCTCGGTTTCCCCTTTCGTAAAACAGGGGAGGTCATGGTACCCACCTCGCTAGGTGCACTGTCTTCATTAACCTGATTCCCCACAACCACCCAGGAGACAGGGTGTTAAATAAAACCGTGGGTGCCACGTACTCAGAGCAGAGGGCGAATACATTCTAGCTCTCACTGTGTTGACCACCCCCCCCCCCCAGAAAATCAGACCTGGCGGCCCACTAATAAGCAGGGATCTCCACCAAGAAGGAGTTTTCTCTCTCTCTTGGAGAGACACGGGCGCCGGCGCCGGGGCAGCGGCAGAGAGGATTCTCCCCGGTCCTCTTTGAACGCGGGAACATCACAACGCGCTTCCCGGGAAGTCAGGCCCGGCGCGCCGCTGCCCCACCGCCCCCGCCGCTGCCAAGGTCCGCGAGTGGGGAACGTGCAGACGCAGGGCCGCAGGCGGACTGCAGGGAAGCGCGTGGAACCCGCCTGGGCCGCGTGTCGGGGAGCGGCTTTCTCATGTTTGACTAAGCGTGGGGAGGCCGAGCGGGAGGGCGGAGGCGCGGAGGCATCCACCAAGAGCGGGTCTCCGGGCCGAGGCGCGCTGGCGTCACTGGGGGCTCACGCAGTCCCACGCCGCGGAGACGGCTCTCTGGACGCTGCCCCATGTCCACAGCCCGGTGGGACTTCTCCAGCCGCCACGTGTCACCGCGTGGTGGCAAGACTTTTTTTTTTTCTGGTGGGGGCTGTCACCCAGGAGGCCCTGGTTTGTGGGGAAAGGATTCCCAAGGGCCATCCCTAACTGTGTCCCCCTCCAACCCACCCAAAAAAGCTTCCGCCACCGGGGGCCTCGGGGGTTCCGTGAGGTGGGACGGGATGCTCTCTGGTGGTCTCACAACAGATGTCCTCCCTCCCTTGGTGGCACTTCAGGCGATATTTGCACTGAATTTTTTTTTAAAAAGCCCCTTAAAAGCCAACCCTGACACTGTCTGTAGTGCTTTCGCAGACCCACGGAGTCTCCAGCCCTGACAGCCGATGAATCGGTGCCGGCCTCCGGAGGCAGGCGGTGTAATTACGAGGTGCAGGTGCCGACTTTGATCAGGAGTGACACGCTGGGTGGGGGGGGGCTGGGGCGACGGTCCTCCCCTCCCCGCCCCCCCCAGGGCACGGCAACACCTGGGCCCTCCCAGGCCTGCCCCCACCGGCAGCGCCGTGGGCACGGTCCCGCTTTCGCAGGCGGCGCGTCCTCCTGCTGCCCATCGGAAGCAAGGTCACCGGGGCTGAGTCGAGGTCCACAGGTCCCACTGCACTCCAGGCTCCTCACGGGGGGCTTGCACCCGAACCAGATTCAAAAGGTTTGCTGAGGCAGCCAGCCGTCACGCTGTTGCTGCTTTTTTCTCTTTAAGGGGCTTTCTCTAAGAATTGGGAAAATAAATGCCAACATCCCCGTCCCCGCAGGGCCCAGAGGAGAGGAAGCACCGGAGACTCGGGAAGAACTTGGGGTTCTAATTTGCTGTCATGGTGTAAAAGGTCTACGGAGACCAGCAAAACCTACAAGAATGACAGAAAAAAAGGTCCATTGTAAAACTTGCCCTTCTTCTATGGCCGTCAGGGCTGCGACCGTTTTTCCAAGCAGTAAAATGCAACTGTGGCAATGCACAGAGTACAGAGTCGCATCTCTTGGGTAAACGGAAATTATAAGAGAAAAAAGAGAGGAGAGAGGAAAAAGCGTCGCAGGAAGACTAAAACCTCCTAAAAGTTTTATTCTTGCCGAAGTAAAATCTTCACACCTATCGCAGGGGGTGAGGCAACATAATTAAACTAAGTAAGATAACCCGCTGAGTCTGGGGTGAAAGTCATATACGGAGCAGTTGCAGCCACTTTGTGACCACGAGGCAGCAAAGCCAATCTTAAGGACAGCACACTGAGGATGGTGGGGGCCAAGCAAGGAAGAGCCTACTTTGTGATGACTTCACTGCAGTCACTACACCTCCAGTCTTCTTGTTCCTCGAGGTAATTAACTGCCTGGGTTCTCTGAACGCCCACAGGTCGGGTGTTCAATGATTCATGAGAATACACATAGTCAACCAGTCTGCAACCCTAAAGTGCATGCAGAGCGCCTGGGCTCTGGCTGGAATGCAGATCCCCACTCGGTGGGCCGGTGGACCCAAGACTCTCCTTTGTAATGAGCTCCCATGAGTCACTGCTTCTCCTGACCCCACTTTGGGGAGCAAGGCCTCCTGGACCGCCCTGTGGGGCTCCAGCATCCCCCCATGGTTCCTGGCCATCACTGTGTGAACTTGCTTTGGGCAGCACCGCAGGGGTGTCCTGTCCTGGATTCATTCTCGATTCTTAAAAAGGTCTCCCATGGAGTGAAAAATCTGCTTCCCGAGGACTATTTTCCATGAGCTCTCCTTTGCACGCCTGGCCCCCACCACACATCTCAGTTGGTTCCTGTGTGCAAACCCCGGGGATCTTTGAAGGTGAGTGCGTGTGCTCCCTGCACCCGTGTGGGCTCCCAGCACTGCTGCCCGGATGACTTGGTTCCACCCGGTGCTTGGACCGTGACCACCTTGCTCTCACTTCCTGCTCGGGACGCAGGCCCACAGCGAGGTGGGACCCCAGGACCCCTCCAGCAAACATTATACGCAGCAATGGGAGACTTGAGGCACTTTTGCTAAAGCTGGCAGCGGCACCGGACTGTTGGCTGCGGTTCATTCCCCCAGACATACTGGACCATGCAATAAGACAAGAAAAGGGGCTAGAGGGTCAAACTGCTGGAAACAGCTGACGTGATGAAGAGAGAATTAGCTAGCGACAGAACTGGAGAGGAGCAAACAGACTCAGTGAGGAGAGTAGGGCTACACCAACCTACGAAAATCGGTATCCTCCGTAGTTACCAGCGGTAACCAGTTGAAAATATAAAGGAAATAGAAGGCCACCTTGGCAATGCCTCCGAAAAAGCAGAGCTGAACTCTCTAGAAATAAACTTGAGAATGTGCAGGCCCGTCTGAAGAAACTGTTACTATGTTCCTCAGGAACATAAATAATTGGCTCCAAAAACTGGAAAATTGTATTATGTGCCTGGTCAGTATGTCCATTGTCCCCAAATTAACGGAAACAGACAAATTAGTGGAACAGACATAATGTCCAGAGAGGGCCCTAAGTGCATCGGAGACTTTATTCCAAACGAATAAAAAAGAATGGATCATTCGATCAAGAGTGTCGGGCTTGTTTTATATTTGGGCGGCTTTTTATATTAGATCTGGACTTCACACCTCTTACCAAAATACATTCTGGGTTGTTAAAAGATTTAAACATAAACATAATACTACCTTTAGGGAAAAAATGTCATCTCAGATCTTCACTCGACAGAAAGAAAATGCTGGTGAATACATTTTATAAAGTCATCAGGAAAGAGTTTTCTGGTCAACTCCGCCTCCACTCAGTGCAGTGAAAACACGGGGATGACCTGCGTTTACACCAGCAGGCTGGCTGTTGAGTTTAACTGCGGTAAATCCTTAAGGATATTATGTAGCGAGGGCGGCAATTATGTAGCAACGTGCTATTAACTCAGCAAAACGGCTCACTGCATCATCGCCAAGCAGGCCGGAGGGCCGGGACAGTGTCTGGTTGTTCAGGTTTGGCTCGGGTTCTGATTAGCCTGTACCTGTGCCACCCTGATCATTAGACACCTTGACCCTCCCCCTGTGGTTCACGGACCAGAGCAGGCCGTGGGACACGCTCAGTGGGGCACCACGTGTTTCTTTGTAAAACGTGCGCGTGTGCCCAGAAAGACACACAGTGTGTGCACTGCTTACGTTTGGTGGCTGGGGGATCATCCCTATCCTCTCTCGATATTTTCTCAACTTCAGTTTTTGGCGCCAAAGAGGTCTTATGCAGATGGAAGGCAGAATGGAAGGAAAGAGAAAGGGGAAGCAAAGGAAAAGATGGGTGGGTACATGAATGGATGGATGGATGGATGGATGAGAGAGAGGTTGGAAAGCTATTAAACATACTGGCTTAGTCACCTATTTCCTTCTAGAAATTCCAAGGCCCGCAGGGGCAGGGAGACCGTGAGGACAGCAGTGGGTATGAGCAGGCGACTCCTCGGAGCTGCAGGGTCTGGGCCCCGCCCCGCTCAGGCCCCCACCATGGTGGCGTTTGCAACAAGGAGGTCAGCCCACAGGAACACAAATTCTGGTTTTTCGAGATAAGCCAGAAATCTGATTTCAGGGGGTGTGGTCAGTTATTTGGCTTTTAAGTGTAGACAACTAATCAGAAGTGGGGAAGACACGCACAGGTGAGCAAACCGTGCACGGCCCCCCGTGAGCTCCCAGGCCGCTCGTGTGGGCGAGAACCCCATCAGCCTCCTGGCGGGCACGCGGTCGCCTCGGCTCTGGGTGGTCTTCCCGCACACCATGTCTGCACCGTGGTTGCCCTCGCCGGGCTCCGAGGAGATCCTTTTTCAGCTCCCAAACCTAAGGGTCCCCTCCCCCGCACCCCGTCAGGTTTCCTGTGGTTGATTCCGACTTCACCCTCGGGGCTCTGCTGGTTTTCGTCCTTGGGGGCGGCCTGGGTTCCCAGCTCTCTCCGCCGCCGACGTCTGTGCCTCAGCGTGCGGTCCCCCCCCCCCAGGTGTCTGTCATCCGAAGCCCTCGCGGCCACTCGTGTCCATCTGTCACCTCCCTGTGGCGTGACCGGGTGTGCGCCTTCCCTGGGCTTGCGGTCTGGACACAGCCGGGCAGTGGTCTTCCGAAGGCAGCTGCAGTGGCAGCTCTGTGGTTCCGGTGCGCAGCTACGGCTTCTGGCAGACGGACCCTGGGAGGCTCTCGAGGGAGGGGTCCAGCTCTCACGTCTGATGTTCTTCAAAAGTCTGTGCAGGAGCCCTCGAGCTGCTGTGGCCAGTGGAGCTGCCAGTGGAGCTGAGGTCCGGCCCGGCGGGGAGGGGGGTGGTGCTCACAGCTCCCACGTGGCCCCAGGCCCCGGGGACGGCCGCCTGCCCCCCCCACCCCGTCCCAGCTCACCTCAGAGACCACCTTCCCGTCCACTCTCAGATGCAGATGGGGGGGCACCCTCTCCAAACGCCAGCACAGGCCGGCCGTGTCCACTGCAGGTTCTCACACCTCCTCTTCCTTCTCCACCTGGGAAGGGAGCCACATTCTCACCGGTGCCGCCGGATTCACAACGAGGGCAGAGCGGGGGCAGAGCGGGGGTGCCGCCTCCCGCTGCCACGGGTGCTCGTCACCCACATTCTCGGGCTGGGGGCGGCCGACGCCGTCCCCAGCGGAGCCGACTCTGGGGGTCCAAGGCGGGCTGTCCCGTCTCTCGTGACCAAACGCGCCGACAGGTTCGGAGCCCCGGGCCTGGCCCCCCAGCGGACCAGGGCCGCTGTGTGAGCTGGGCCCGTTTACTTCTGGAAACCCCGGCCTCCTGCTTGTTTCAGGGGGAACGGGTTTAAAAGGCCTCATAAAAAAAAGGGCTCCAAGCCCCTCCACATCAAATGGCTGTTTGAGGGCAGCACTTGACGAGTTAAACGTGAAGGGCTGGAAACATAAGGGTTGCATTTCCTCGCGGACACACATAGGTTATAAATTAGGGGGGAGACTCGTGTCAAAACACGCCCTGGCGCCGGGCCAGCGCGGAACCGTTTGAGGACGGAGTTGGAGCCGGTGGCTGCGCCCGCGTCCCGTCCCGGGCCCTCCTTCCTGGTGTGTGGGGTTCGTTTCCTTGAAAATAAAGGGCAGAGGGACCCCAGGAGGGGGCCAGGGGCGGGGGCGGGGCGGTTCTGATTTGAGTTACCAAGTTTTTCTTGTTGTGTTTGTTTTGTTTTGTTTCAATTCTCTTCCGAAGGACGTCCTGGATGGAGGCGCTAAGCACGCTTGCCTCGCGTGGGTTTTAACCGAGGTTTCCAAGGAAGGACCGGAGCGGTTACAGCCTGTAACAGGTTTCTTATTTACACTGGGGCTCCAGGAAGCGAGCGCTCGTTAAACCGGGGCCCTGCCGACCGCGCGGCGGCCTCCCCTTCACCTGCTTCCAGGACCCACTGGGCGGCAGGCGGGTAGCCGGCCCAGGACCCAGCGGCCCTCGTGTGGACGGGGACCCAGGGGCCACCGTGCCTGGGCGGCACCGGAACCCGGGGCTGCGGAGCCGGGGACTTCCACCCCGTTCCCGGGGAAGAGCTAATAATGGTCCAGGCTGCAGAGACAGAAAGACACCGTTCCCTTCCTTCAGTTTAAGGTTTTCTAGGAAACTTAAGGATCTCATCGGAGTTAAAGGTGGGCGCCCCCAAGCTGCCCAAGCTGCAGCCTGCACACGTGCGCACACCCAGCGTGGCTGCCCAACTGTGTGGGGACGGTGAGCGTGCGAGGACCGGGCCGAGGCCCGGGGGGGTGTCCACGCCAGGGACACGGCTTTCCCAACTTGAAGACACAAAACTGGCAACGGGCTTGTTTTCTGAGTGACGCCACCCACCGATTCGGTCCCGCCCCCGCCTCAGCTCAGTGGACCCGAAAGACTGGTCCCGGGACCTGCAGAGCAGTACCGCCCCTCGGCCTGCGAGGGGCGCTCACAGAGAGGTGACAAGGACAGACGGGCACAGGACAGCCACAGCGCAGGGGGGCTCGTCCGAGTGGCCAGCGGCCGCGGTGGCCCCAGTGGCACCTCCGTCCGGGCTCAGGGCCGTGAGTGCCAGGAGAGAAGGAAACACGGACACCCACATGTTGGCCACCTGGTGGGCCCCAGTCCCTCCGGGATCCCCACCCTGTACTGCGCCCTCCCCACGGCCCCTCGGGTCCACGCTCCTCCCTCTCTGCCGCCCCCCCGGAGACCGCCCCACTCACTGCCTCTCCCCAGCACCCCGACCTCTGTTTTCTGCCGGGTTCGGCCCACGGGAGGCCGCCACCAGAGTGAGAGGAAAGATGCCGAGGGTGCACCCCACGTCCCCCACCCTGGGGCCCCTGGCCGGCCCGCCCTCTGCCTGCATCCTGCGCCCGTCTGGCAGGGCATCCTCCTCCAGGGCTGCAGCTCGGGGGTCCCCACGTCACCCCCGCCCGCGCCGGAGGACCACAGGGTCCAGGGTGCCCAGTGGGCGGTCCTCTGGGGCCCTGGGCTCCCCCACTGCCGCCGGGAGTCCCTCCTCCAAACTGGCCCCAGGGAGACCCTGCGTCCCAGCACTGGCTGCCGTAACGAAACACCTTTGGCTTAGGCTCCAGACTCCCTCAGCCCACAGATACTCAGCTCGCACAGCTCCGGAGGCCGCGGGCCCGGGGTCAGCGTGCCGGCCCCCTCGGGGGCCACAAGGGCCCTCTCCCCGGCCACGCCCCCACCCGCCTCCTCTCCGGGGGTCACAGAGCTCTCTCTGCCCTCCATTTCCCTCAGAGGCCCACGGCGCAATTGCTCACCTCAACTTTAAGTGGACTTTTCCATAATTGATTTATTGACGCGAGATGCACGCAGCCTAAAATGATACGTTCAGAGCAAACAATCCGTGGCATTTAGTGGGCTCACGGCGGTGTGCCCTCTCCTCGACTTTGGAGTTCTGAGCTGTTTCCACCCCCAAAGAGGCCCCGCTCGGCTGGGCGGCCCCTGCCCCGGGCTCTGGCCACACCACCTGCCCGCTCTCTGCCCTTATGGTGTCACCTGGGATGTGTCTCCTGGGCATGTCACATAAACGGGCCACTGCACTCCCGCTGCGTCAGCTTGTGGTAGACGCTGTGGGGCACCTCGGACGCAGCACAGTCTCCTGTGCCGGCCCCCCGAACCCTCTCTCTATGCCCACCCTGCACGCAAGGCCTCCTGGAGCTGAGCGTGGGGCCTGGTCACGTGAGGGCAGAGCAAAACCGCCAGCAGAGGCCGGCCGAGGATCCTGGGAAATGCCGGGTGTGCTGCTGTGTGTACTGCGTGTGCTGCTGTGTGTACCATGTGTACTGCGTGTGCTGCTGTGTGTACTGTGTGTGTGCTGCTGTGTGCTGCCATGTGTGCTGCTCTGTGTGCTGTGTGCGCTGCCATGTGCTGTGTGTGCTACTATGTGTACTGTGTGCTCTGTGTGCTGCCATGTATGCTGCTCTGTGTGCTGCTGTGTGTGCTGCTGGGTGTGCTGGTGTGTGCTGCCATGTGCTGCCGCAGTTAACCGGTCCTGCACCTTTGAGGCTTCCACGCGGGGCCCTGCCTGCCCCCTCCCACCTCAGTGTCCGCAGTCTGCAGGGAGGGAGGGGGTGCAGCAGCCCACCTGCTGTTCTCGGCTCAGGCACCGGCCTGCGGGCCTGGAGGAACTCGAGGGTGGGGGGCCCCGCCAACACCCCCCTGGTCAGGGACAGGAGGCTGACCCCATTTGGGGTCCAGGGAAAAGCAGCGGGCAGCGGCCCCAGGCTGCCCCCCAACCCCCGCTCCCATCCCTCCTGGCCCTGCCGCTGACTCGGGCGGAAGCCAGTGCCCGGCTCTGTAAGGAAACACCAGCTCCGACTTCAAAAGGGCCGCAGCTGTTCTCCGGGACTTGGCTGCCCGGCCCGCAGCCCCTCGGCTCCCAGGCCCGGCCCGGACGGCAGGTGCCGGCCACGGCACAGAGCCAGGGGCATGTGGCCATCCAGGTCCAGGAAGCCAGGGACAGTGACCTCAAGTCATGGGTCCTGTTTTGTTTTTTTTTTAAAGCAGGTCACATGTGATAATCAGCACGAAGATTTCTCCGTCTTCTCATCCCCAGTTTTCCTCCCAACCCACTTGGTATGAACTCAGAGGGGTGGGGGCGGGGAAGACAGGCCAGCAGGGGCCAGAGTCCGGAGCTGGGGAAGAGGAGCCACACGGCGAGTCCACTCTGGGCCCCCAGCTCTGTGCGGCCACAGTTTCCGCAGAGCCCGCTGCCCCGGCTCCCGCACTGCTCACTCCAGACCGCACCCCAGCACGCCCCCTGCCGCACCTGCGCGAGCGCCGGGGGAGGCTGAGCCCGGTCAGAACGAGGCGGGGCTCCCAGGGCCTGGGAACCAGCGTCTCCTCCCCAAGACAGGTTCCGCAGGTGGCTGAGCCAGAGGAGCGGCTGGATGATGGACAGCCCCACCCGGCCCCAGGGCGAGCATTAACCCCCCGGCCACCCCCCAGGAGACAGAGTCTGGGCAGGGCCCAAAGGTGGGGGGCGGGCTGCTCCCCCCTGTGAACCCAGCCCTTGCAGCTCCATGCCTCCGGGAGGGTGGGGGTGTCCGCCCTCCCAACCCACACCGGCTGCTCCTCAGGGGGCAGCCCAAGTTCAAGCAGCTGTACCGGGCTGGAGCCTGGGGGGAGGGGGCGGGGGGGGCGGCGATGCCTCTGTTGTCCAAATCTGGTCAGAGACTCTCAGCGGGAGGGACGCCAGCCCAGGATGGCCATCCACCCAGGGGACAGGCCGGCCAGCCCCGCCCGGTGCCTGCTTGGCCGGCGCCCAGCCACGGGTGGAGGCGAGGGCTCTGACCTTGTCCCAGCCTCGCCAGGGCAGGGGGCCGGACAGCGGGGCCCGACTGCAGGCCAGGGCACACCGCACCGTGTCCTTTGGAGGCACTTCTGTCCGGGCTGTCTGTCACCACGGAGATCGCCCCCCTACCCCCCCCCCCCCCCGAGCCCTGGGCTGCCTGCCGGAAGAGGAGGGCGCCAGAAACTCACCCTCAGGGTCTGACGTCTCACGGGCAGCCCGGGAGAGGGGTCAGCGCAGGAAGAGCTGGGCGTTCCCCACGCTTGTTGCACGTCTCAGAGCGGCTTTATTCCTCCCGCCTCACTCGAGCACGCGCGGTTACTGTTATTATTGATTTCAGAGAGAGGAGGGGGAGAAAGAGAGCGAGAGAAACGTCAGTGTGAGAGAAGAACTTCGACCTTCAGCCTCCCGCGGGCCCTGACGGGGACCCAGCCGCCACCCTTAGGTGTGCAGGAGGCCCGTTCACCCAGCGGGGCCCCGGGCCAGGCAGAATGGCCTTGGTCTGGAAGCCTGTGCCGGAGCAGGTGACTGCTGTCCCCTTCTCCGGGGTCGGATGTCTCCGGAAGGTTCCATCCGGCCTGCGTCGGCGCCGAGGGGAGAGCCAGCCAGGCCCTGCCCTGTAGCACTTGCTGATGGCCGTGACCTTGTCCTCTTCTCCCTGGGCTGAGGCAAAATTTAAAATGACTCGTTATTTTGGGGGCCTTCCGAGGGTGAAAATTCGTTTGGACGAACTTCTGAGGGCACTTAGGTTGTGTGCAGCCGGAACCGGCCCCAATGTGGACCCCCGGCCCCAGGTGTGGTGGAGACCTGCCCCTTCGGCCGCACCGGGAAGGGGCTGGGAATACAGATGGGGGCCTCACCGCACCCCCTGGCCGCGCCCTGACACAGCCGGTCAGGGGAGGAGCGGAAGCTGTTGGAACAAAGTGACCGGGGCTGCTGCACCTGTGGGATCTTCAGAACCACGATCTTGGTTAGAACACAGCCAGAAATCAGACAAATGTGCCTCGCACGACGATGCGTCTCCTTAGCAGGCACAGCCCCCACAGGTCCCCAGCGGCTCCCGGGGAACCCCTGGCCTGGGGGCGGGGCGGGGTGGGCGGGGAAGCAGAAAGGAATCGGTTTGGCCCGTCTTCCGTCCCAGGCCTGGGCGCCTCTGTGCCTATACCCCTCCCGCTGCAGAACGGAAGGGACGGGCCGCCGGTGTCCCATTGCAGAACGACGTGCTTGTCGTGAGGTGCTTCCGTTGACCTGCAGCAGCGAGTCGAGGAGGCCGGGCTTGCCGTGCAAAGCTCTGCGTCGGGGACGGGAGGCCGAGCGGTGGCTCCTCCGCACTCTCTGGGCGGCGCTGCGGGCTGCGCGCGGGTCCGGCTCCGCCTGTTCGCGGCGCCCTCTGCAGGAGGCCGGGCGACACGCTCCCGTCCGGCGAGAACCGCCCAGGCCTGGAGACCCTCATCCTGTCCCGAGACCCCAACCCCACCCCACCTCTGGCTCTGGGTCCCCCGGGACTAGCCCTGGAGGTCCGCAGGGCCGAACCACGGCGGGTCTGGTTTGGAGAGTGGAGCCTCCCGGACGCGGTGACTCGGGCGGCTCGGGCTGCCCCGGCAAACCGCTGCACGGTGCGCAGTTTCACAGCCAACATTTCCGACGGCTCTGCAGGCTGCGGCCCGAGATGAGCGCGCCGCGGGGCGGCTGGACGGCTGGACGGCTGGACGGCTGCGGGGAGAGCCTCCCCGGGGCTCACTGACCTCCACCTTCCTGCTTCGAGGTCTCATGGGAGAGAAAGGTGGTGAGAACGCTCTCGCAAGGGCGCTGACCCCGCGGTGGGGGCTCCACCCTCCTGACTCAACACCTCCGGAGGCCCCGCCCCTGAGGCCCCGCCTCCCGGAGGCCCCGCCCCCAGAGGCCCCGCCTCCGGACGCCACCACCCGGGGAGCTAGTCTCCTCCACTCAGGAGCTTTGCGGGGACAGAGGCGCTCAGTGGCACCCCCTGCAGGTGAGTCAGCAGGAAGGCAGCGGCTCCAGGGGCTGCAGGATTTCCAGCCGTTTTTTCCCGTTTGGTCTCCTTTGTACAGCGGACCTTTCGGGTTCCCCCTCCCTTGGCCTGTGAGACCTGGGACCTGCCATCTGGGGGCTTGCGAACCAACTCCACCTGTCTGTCACCTGGGACCAGGACACCAACCCCGCGCGGTCGCAGCCGAACCCTCAGGGGGCGGCTCCGCCGACTCACACTCGGGTTTGCTGCGCGGGTCAACCAGCACCCGTGTCAGGAGTTTCCTGCGAGCCGGGTCCCCAGAGGTATTTCTGTCACCGCGCACCCGAGGGAGGCTGCTGCGTCTCCTCCTGATGCCCCCGGACCCTGGCAAGCCCCTCGCAGCCACAAGAGCCCGAGGGGAAGGATTTTCTGCCAGCGCCTGGCCTGCCGTCCCCTCTTCCCCATGACGGCCCCGGAGCGGGGGCTGCTGGCCTGCGCTGGACTGGCAGCCGACTGGGCAGCCGTCCTGAAAGCCAGAAGCAGGCGACGTGTTGGGGCGTGAGGACACGTGGTCCTGAAAGTTGTGCCCGCTGCTCACACGCCGCCCCACCGACGTCCGGCTCATGCTTCCCCACTACGTCCGCAGCCCCAGCTCAGCACCCTCCTCGACGGCCCGACTGAGTCCGCAGCACGCCGAGGAACTGTGGGCCACGGGTTACGGTGGGGAGAAAGAGGGGAGAGCCCTGGCCGGGTGGCTCAGTGAGTTGGAGCGTCGTCCCACGCACCAAAAGTCTATGGGTTCGATTCCCAGTCAGGGCACATGCCTAGGTTGCAGGTTCAAACCCCGGCCGGGGCGTGTATGGGAGGCAACTGACAGATACTTCCTCACATCAATGTTTCTCCACCACCACCACCCCAGTCTTCTCTTTCTAAAATCAATACATATATCCTCAGGTGGGGAGTAAAAGGTTTTTAAAAAGAGGGGAGAGAAGAGAAACATATTAAAAGGAAAAGGGGAGACACAGAGGTGGGCTTGGAGGGTTCACAACCTGACACCTAAGTGCATGACGAGAAAGCTGATATCCTGATGGAAGGCTCATCGTTTAGGGAGTTGGAGCCGGTCGGGAGCCTGAGGAGAGCAAGGACATGCCAGGGGCCGCAGCAGGGCCCAGGCCACTGCCTTTGGACCAAACCGAGTCTGTCTTCACCACACAGCCCCGTCTGCGAACCCTCAGAGGGCAGGACCACACGACTTGGGAGTGTGCATGTTTCTTGACACCAACACGGATAAGTTCTTGCCAGCGTGCACTGCTCTCGCCCCAATCGCAGTTTGCGAGGGGAGCCAAGGACCCCCCCACCCCAACGCGCCCTTCCACCAGCTTCAGGGTGTTCCCAGGACTGCAGCCCCCGGGTTGGAAACGCCTCGAACTTTTCGAACAGTTCCAGTCACAGGCTACGACGTAGCCCAGAAGATGCCTCCTCCCCCGACGTCCCTGTGAGGGAACAGTCACCAGGGAGAGGGCCACCCCAGAGCCCGGAGAGAACGTTCCAGAACGGCGTCAAGGTCAGCGCGCACAGACCTCGAGTCTCTCCAAATGTGTCCTTTGCCCGTAAATAGTCTGTCGCCGGCAGAGCGGTTCTTGCTCCCTGGGGACACCGATCCCTCCAAGTCTCGTGAGAGCACTCACTTCTCGTCGGGACGTGTGCTTTTAACGTTTTACACACAAACGGAGGCCGGCCGGTGACCTCCTGGGACCAGAGCTACAAAGAAGGGTTGTGTGAAGGGCGGGAATACAGCGAGGCATTCTGGGAATATCCGGGAGGAATGGGTAGCCCAGGTGGGGCCGGGATGGGCCGGTCCCGGCGGCGGCGGCTGCTGGGAGACCGGCTGGAGACGGAGAGGCGAGGGAGGGAAGGCAGCGGGGGACGCCGAGCAGAAATGCGCTCCTCCAGCGTCCACCCGGCAAGGCACCCAGCGTCCCCTGGGTGCTTGGCAGAGTTCTAGCCCCTGGGGAGGAGCTGGTGAACCGGTCAGTTTTGACCCGAAGCTTTGGCGAGAAAGCCACGCGCTGGGGAGTCTTCCAGCGGGGGGGCTCGTGGAGTCTGCGGTGCGTCCTCAGGGAGGTGAGCCGGCGGCGCACGCGATTCCTGCACCTTGACACGCTCAGGGGCGGGGCCTGTTAGCGACCGCTGCGCCCCTCCTTCTGCGTCCGCGTCTGCGCGGTGGAAGCACCACCCCGAGACCGGAGCGTCCCCTCCACCGCTGCCTGGCTGCTAGCCGCCGACGTTTTAGGAATGGTTTTTAACTAACAAAACGCCACCCCCCTCAGGTGTGCTGCGTGCATGGGCCCCAGGGCTCCGTGTGGGTGAAGGTTCTCGGAGCTCGCTAACGAGTCCTGCCCACCGGCCACTTGCTGCCGTGGGGCGAGGGCTGGGGTGGCCCCGCTCCGGCCCCAGGAGCGGCCACAGGCCTTTGGAGGGGTCCTCCGCTGCCAGAGACCGTCCGCCAACCTGAGACTCCTCGGCTCTGCCACGCCGGCTCGCTGTGGGGCACGTCCCTCTCACCCCAGACTCCTTTGTTCACGTCCCGACGCCCCACACTCAGCGGAGGACCTTGTGTGGCCGTCGGGGACCTGGCAGGTGTCATCAGTCCACAGGAGCCCCTCACACGACAGGCCGGGCCCTCGTGCAAAGGGGACATTTGGACCCAGACACACACACACACAGAGAAGGCCACACGAGCATGGAGGCAGAGGTGTGGGGTGGACGCGTCTGCAAGCGGAGGGACGCCGAGGGTCGCCGGCAAACCCCCGGAAGCTGGGGGAGCAGCAAGGACCGGACCCCCTCAGAGCCTCGGGAGCCAAGTCCCCCGCACCCAGGCGCCGCTGTGGGTGTGTCCCCTCTCTGTCCACCTCCCGACACCCACCTTGTCGCAGCCCCTGCAGAAGTAGCATCTATATGTCACTTCGCAGCATGAACCCCCAAATATCTGCAGAGAGGTCGTGCCGGCGGCTGCAGGGGGCTGACACGTGGGTGGGAGGAGGGAGTGAACCGTGTCTCTGTCCCCGAAGCTCACAGTCTGGGTGGGGGACAGACGCCATGCACACACACATATCGCCTGCCAGTCACAGTGGGTGGCCACCCGCGCTGGCACCAGGGCTAGGCAGAGGCCCCAGGCTGGGTGGAGGTTTGGCGGGGGGAGGGGGGAGGGGCAGGACGGGAGGGTCTCCAGCCCAGGTGCTCGGGAGACAGAGGTGCCCGCCCTGAGACGGAGACGCACACCCAGGGGAAGAGGCTCGGTTGGAGACTTGCCGGACGCGGCGCCGGCGGGAACCCAGGTGGCCGCCGCAGGGGAAGGCCGGGCGGGGCTGTGCAGCGGGGCCCCACGCCAAGGACGGGGCCCCGAGGACAAGGCCTTTTAAGAGCTTGCTTTGAACTGAAGAACTTGTCAAGGGCGGGGCGGGGGCGGG
Source organism: Phyllostomus discolor (assembly GCF_004126475.2). Classification (NCBI taxonomy): domain Eukaryota; kingdom Metazoa; phylum Chordata; class Mammalia; order Chiroptera; family Phyllostomidae; genus Phyllostomus; species Phyllostomus discolor. The sequence continues at coordinate 42,017,735 of NC_040915.2, read as the reverse complement.
GGCGGCCGGGTGACTCAGAGACTTCCCCGCGGCTGCGTGTGCCGGCTTGTCTCGGCAAAGGAGGGCGCAGCCAGACGGGCCGTGTCACCCACCATCGCAGCTCCTGAGAGGTGACGGGGAGCCAGCCAGGCCTGCCCGCCCGCCGGAGCTGCCAGGTGCTGCCTCTCCTCTCTCCTACCCCTCTCCTTCTGGGGGGGGGGAGGTGGGCCTTCCCCCGTCAGCCGCCTGGAGACTCCCCAGCCACGGCCTTGCTACCAAACACAGCTCCCACATGAACCCTGTCTCCCCTCCACCAGGGGGTCGCCCTGAGGACCTCAGCACGGGAAGTCGGTGGCAGCCGGGCCAGCACCCCTCCAGCAGGCCAGCAGCCCAGGGAGGAAGGGTGTGGCCCCGGACGTGGTCGCGGCTGAGGTGGCGCTGCCCAGCCAGCGGTCCCGGCCAGTCTCCGCACCTGCAGCCTGGAGAGAATCGCAGCGACCCAGGGGGCGGCGGGGCAGATTGGACCGTGCCGAGCCCCGCCCCCCCCTTCCGCCGTCTCGAGGGTCTTGTCCTCCCTGGCCGTCCCCACCCCCTACCCCCACCCCCAGCCCCCACCACTGGAGGCCCATCACCGCGGTTGTCTCTACAAGAGGGACTTTGTCCGGGTGTGGGCTTTCTTGTCGAACGGTCACGCACCCCCAGGAGGTAAATTCTCTGAATGTTCATCAAATGAAGGAATGAACCAGATGTAACATTTTTGGCTGGTGCCGAAGCCAGAGGAAGGGACGTGGGAAGAAGGAATTAAATAACGCCCCAGCACACGGGTCCTCCGCGCCCGGGCGCCGCCCACCCAGGCGCAGCGCAGCGCAGGGCAGGGGGAGGGGCCGGACTTGAGGCCTGCGCTCGGCTCCTCCTCGGCCATCGCTTCTGCCTCCTCGCAGGTTCCAGCGCTCTGACACCCTCGGTGCAGAGAGCGGCCGGAAACTCGGGTGCCCCGCCGCTCCTGCCCCCGCCTCCCTGCTCCGCCCCCGCTGCTGGCAACCCCGCGGCCCCGCCCACTCCCCAGGGCGCAGCGTCTCTTTGCTCTCGTTTCCTTCTTCCCCGCTCCCCCAAAACTTGGGGTCTCGGCCACTGTGGACGCCACGATCTGACCTGAGTGTCAGACCAAAAGCAGCTCGGCTTGGGCTCAAATGTGCCATCAGTCCTTTCTGTGCCCTCGTTCTAAACAGACTTAACGTTTCTAGGGCACTTTAGGTTCTCCGCAAAACTGAGTGGACGGTACAAGAGATGTCCCATGTCCCCCAGCCCCCCCATACACACGGCCCACCATGATCGACACCCCCCCAGACGGTGCGTGTGTCACAGCTGCCGAAGCCACACTGACCCCCCATCACCACCCGAAGCCCACGGGGGGTGTCAGGGCTCACGTTCGGCCTGGGACACCCTGTGGGTGTGGAAAGTGGACGATGCCACGCACCTGCCATTGTAGTCACACACACACACAGGTCTGTCACTGCCCCAACGATCCTCCCTGCTCTCTGCTGTCCCCCCAAGCCCCGGGCCACCCCTGGCCTTCCCTCTGTCCCTAGCTTGGCCTTTTCCAGGAGGTCACACGGGTGGAACCCCGCGGAGTGTGACCTTCTCCCAGTGGCTCTTCCACTGAAGGGTGTGCCTTTCCGATTCCTCTGTGTCTTTTCATGTCTCCTTCCCTTTGAACCCCCCCTGCGGTGTCCCACCCCCCACAGAGCGCCGAGTCAGCTCCGCACACACCCTGGGGTGCAGACCGGCTGCTCGGCGGTGGGGAGAGCAGAGTCAGAGGACACCCCCGGGGGCTTCTGAGCCCGATTCGGGGACCCCCACCTCTCACCCGTCCCCCTCGTGCGTGGGCCTCCATCCCCAGCTCCCTGTCTGCCCCCACCCCCTACCCCCCGCCGCCCCCATCAAACCCTGTAAAAATATCAAACAAGAAAGCAAAAGCTCTCTCTCCCTGTTTTTCAAAAGCCAAACTTCAACGAGCGGTCTTTGATCCACAAATGTAATTAGCGTTAGAATTGGCGATGGAACGGATATTTGTCTAAAAGCGCTCGTTTTAATTCCTGGCCCAGTTTTTTTTTTTTTTCCTCTCTCTCTCTGTCTCTCTCTCTCTCTCTTATCAGTGCTCTCATTCTAACAGCGCCTGTGGCAGGATCAGAAATCAGAGACACGGAGCAAGCATCTCCCGGCAGCAAGAACACAAACGCCGATTACACGGGAAAGACTGTCACATCCGGACGGCCGGGGCAGCCCAGCGAAGCGCCTTCGTGTTTGTGCCGGAAACCCGGCCTTGCCCGCAAGACCTTGCCGGGTCCAGAGCGGTCTCCCGCGGACCGGCGCCTCCCTCCACGCTCTTCGCTGCGGGCCGGGCTCTCAGCCACGGCCCCTCCAGCCTGCGCCAGGGTTTGCCCACCGGCCCGTGTTGCTGGGACTCAAGGGGTTGCTTTGAATTGTCACCGAGTTTGTGGGGAATTTTTTTACAACAGACGTGAACGTTCTCATGAGGGTTTGGGGGGGGGGCTGAAAGGCACGTTCTAATGTTTAAAGTGGAAATGCATGTGAGTTTAAAGTTAAGTTCCTCTATGTTGCCTGCTGAATTCGTCCGCCTGGGGGGTCAGCACAAGCCGCTGCAGACCAGGGGGTGGGGGAGGGGGGTTGGGTCCAACAACAGAAACGGACTGTCCTGGGCTCCGAAGCCTCACCCCCAAGGCCCAGGCGTGGGCAGCGGCGGCGTCCTTGAGGCCTCCCTCCCCCGTGTGTAGACGGCCGTCCCTCGGGGCACACACGCCCCGTCTGTCCCTCTGCTCACAGGACACTGGTCACCCCGTCTGTCCCTCTGCTCACGGGACCCCAGTCCCGTCGGGCCAGGGCCCCCCAGACGGCCTCCTGTTAGCTGAACCTACTCTTCAAGACTCCAGTCCAAACGGGGCCACGCTCTGAGGAGCTGAGGGTGGGGGCTCCCATGAGGGACTGTGGGGGGGGGGGCGCACCAGCCCCTCCCCCCTGCTCAGCCCAGCCCCCGACCGGACCCCACTTCTCCCATCGCCGGTAGGACGGCCCCGGTCCCCTCCACCCCGAAGACCTGCTTCCAAACCCACCTTCCTGCCTGCGGGGGGCCGCACAGAGCGGCCTCAGCCGTCAGAAGAGCCAGCCGCCCCCCCCCCCGACCGAGCTGTCCTGTGACCCCTGCCCTGTGCCCGCCTCACCGCCCTGCCCCCCGTGGGGGGTTCTGTGAACCACGCTCCACGTTCACACCCCGTGTCCTCTGCCCCCCGAGAACCTGCAGCTCAGCAGCAGCTCACCCTCGTCACCAGGTGCCCACGTCACCCTCGGCTGGAGGGCGGGCCGTCCTTCCAGGCTGGCAGCCAGGAGGAGGTGTCACTCTGATGGGGCTGCCACCCCCCAACTCCCCTCACTTCCCAGGGAGGGAGCAAGTTCAGTGGGACAAGGGGTGACCACAGCGAAGCGGGGGTCACGGGGCCCGTGGGAGCCCGGGCGTCACTCTTCCCAGCAGCGCAGGGAAGTGAGGATGGAGACGTTGGGGGTGGGGGGGGGCCTGGGGAGAGGTGGCCACACAGACACACCCAGACGGGATCGGGGCCGCCCGCCGCCTGGGACAGCCCTGCCGGCCTCTGGGCTGGAACGGCCGCCTCCGTTCTACACGGCGTTTCTGAAACGTCCCGACACGGGAGAGAAGGAAACACCAGCGGTCTCTCCCCTCCTGGAGTCAGAACCGGGAAGGGAGCCGATGAGGAAACCGTGGGCGAGAACAAGGACTCTCCTTCCTCTCCTGACTGATCAGACTGCACCCTGCCGCAAAGCCGCTCTGGCTCAGTTTCTTACTCCAGACAACGGACGCCTGCCCCCCGCACCCCCACCCCCACACCCCGGGGGGGTGGTGCTCGGAGCTCCCTCCCAGGGCGTGCAGCGCGTCCTCCAGCCTCCAGGCGGCGCCAGCGGCCGCTGCCGGATGCTCCGCGGGTGGCACCAGCCAGTGCTGTGCCCTGCCCGGCTGTCCCGCAGCCTCCCGCCGGGTGGTCGCGCTGTTTCCGAGGCCCACAGGGCAGGGCGGCAGTGCGGGGGCGAGGGGCCGGGCGGGGTGACAGTGAGAGTGAGTGTGCACGAGTGTGTGCCTCCGTGTGCGGCGCGGACAGGCCCATGGCTGGGGCGGGGCGGACACAAGGGCGGACACAGGCAGGACAACCCCCAAGGAAGCTTCCAGCACGTCCCGCCTTGGGGGGAACCTGGCGCGGCCCGGGTGGTCCTCGGGTTCTGCCCGCGGGAGCCACAGGTGCGTGGGATCCCTGCCGGGGTCTCGGGTGCTTCAGAGCAGGGCCTCTGCCCGGGGCGCGAGGCAGAGCGGAGCGCGTGGGCATCGGGCTCAGGGCCTCGGTCCTGGAATAAACGGGGGGCAGGTGGGGGCTGCAGCCCCCGCCCCGCTGCTCACTCCCACCCACCCGCCCCCGCGCTGGGAGCCGCGGAGGGCCCCCAGTGAAACGCGTCCACGCGCCGGCCGCGTTCTGGACAGCCCTGGAACCCACTCGGGCCGAGTTCGGTTCCGGGGGACAGTGCCCTCCGTTGTCAGAAGGACACGGTGGGCAGGGCTTTCGTTTCACGTTTTCCTCTAAAAGAAAAAAAAAAGCAGTAGCTACTGTCAAAGTCAGGGGAGACCTTGATTCTTCTAAACAGAAAGAGAGGCGTGGGCCGGCAGGTGTGGCTTCCTTCGGCCTGTGCCGTTAGCGCCCCGCTTCAGAGCGCACTGCTACTGCTTGTCTCCTCTCTCCTCTGGCGTGGGGTTTGCGCAAACACCGTCACGAGCGCATCGCCGGGCGAATTGTCTTTGAGGACTCGCGGCGTGGGATTGGGGGGGGCCGCAGCGCCACCTGCCGCGGCCTGTGCGCTCTGCACCCTGCTCCCGCCCCAGGCCAGCCGGGCGCCCCACGGCCTGGCCCCGCCGCGTCCCCAGCGAAGGGGATGAAAAGTGTCCGTCACTTTGTGCAGGGCCCTGTGGCCGCGGCCGCTGTTGGCAGGTCAGGGCGCTGACACCACGGACCCACCCCCACGCCGGCCGCCTGCCCTCCGCCCCGAGGGCGGACTTCTGTGACTCGCTTTCCCCGCTGCCACCCCCCACCCCAGGGCCGCGCTTCAAAGGGTGCCCTTCCCGTGGCACACGCTGCGTGGAGGAGAAACTGGCCATCGCTGCCCCCATTGTCTTAGAAAAGTCCGCACTGTGCTGAGCGGAGGGCGACGCCCTGGCTGAAGTCTGCGGCGCTCTCAAGGGGAAGGTCTAGGCCCCGAGGTTCAGGGATATGAAAGTCGCGAGTCTAATCCTCCCGGTACGCGGAGCCGGGCCTCCGGGCCTGGACGAGGATGAGAGCGCGACAACTCGCCTCCCTCGCTCCCTCTCGGGTCGAGGGGACAGAGTCCCGGCCTAATGAGGCCTTTCTTCTGAGAGCTGCGTCACGCCCAGGATGTGGATGCGGTGGCCCTTTGAGCCTTCACGCGACAGCGCCCCAGAGACGCTGGCCACACCCCGTGGGGGGGAGGGCTGCTGAGAGGGCCCCTCGCTCCCCTCCCCCCCCCGGAGGTGTTTCCCCAGCCTCGCTGTCTGAAGTTACATTTCGGAAAAAAGCGCAACTTTCTGGTTCCTCCTTGGTCACCACGGGGCCCAGAAACCTTTGCGTCAGGTGCTGCCCTCTCGGCCGCTCAGTCTGGCCTTCGGTGTCACCTCCTCCCCCGCGGTCCCCAAGCCCCGGTCACGCGGGACGTCGGGGAGGGACTCCACCAGAGAACCCAGGACCCAGCTTTTCTTCTGTATCCTCGGTCTAGGCCCACTTAAAAGTGTGCCGTGTGTCATGCGTGTGCAGCTGTGTGTCCATGGGTTCATCTGTACCTACCCACCTGCCTACAAAACTCAGAATCAGGAAAAGTCAGAGACGGGGTGGTAGAACTGAGGGAAGAGCTATAAATAAAAAGCAATACTGTTTCAGCGATGAAAACTAAAGTTCCTTCAGTGGCAAGGAAGACAGGGGGAAGAAATGCATCAGAATGAATACCCTAAGAGATACCAAAGTTGAAAAGGAGGACATTTCTGAAAACTCAAAAGAAATGAAAGAATCAATTTTAAAAATAGGCTTTAGAGGAAGTCACACTGAAAAGACAGGTAAAGTCGATGCGATACACATAACATTGAAGTCCCCAGAGAAAAAATCCCAGCAGGAGCATAAAATAAACACTAAAATTATAACTCAGCACAAACGGTCCTGAGATTAAAAGTAATCACTGAAACTCTGCTGTGAAAGGGCACATCACGTGTGTGAGGACGTTGGCCCAGAACGACAGTAGGACGTGCCCTAGAAAAAGCACTGACGTTTTCTGAGGATAAAGTAATTCGGAGCTACAACCAAACATGTGACGTAACTCACGAAAGAAAGGAAAGCAAACGGGCACCGAACTTCTGACTGCCGCCCTTTCCTGGGCAGGGACAGAAGGTGGGGCCCGAGCACCTTCCTTCCGGCCGGCTGAGCTTCGGGGACGAGGCCGTCACCGGAGCGTCATCGCCCGAGGGGACCCGGTAGCGTCACCCCCACGAGCCCTTTCTCGGGACCTGGAGTACCTGGGGCTCAGACGGCTGGGACCACCGGACGGGTCCCCCAGTGTAACTGGTGAGAGCTGCAAATACGTGTTCACTCGCTGACGGGACTAATCGGCGGTTATTAGAGGGACTGCGTGGCGTGTAAGCACCGTGTGCTCTGACACGGCCAGCAGAGCACAGCCAGCAAAACCCGGGGAGTGGAGTGGGCAATGCAGGGGCTTGTTGCTGTTGTCCCTGGAGGTGGCCCTTGTTCTGTGGCTGTTCCTGTTGTCCCTGGAGGTGGCGCTTGTCCTGTGGCTGTTCCTGTTGTCCCTGGAGGTGGCACTTGTCCTGTGACTGTTCCTCTTCTCCCTGGAGGTAGCGCTTGTCCTGTGACTGTTGCTGTTCTCCTGGAGGTGGCGCTTGTCCTGTGACTGTTCCTCTTCTCCCTGGAGGTGGCGCTTGTCCTGTGACTGTTCCTCTTCTCCCTGGAGGTGGCGCTTGTCCTGTGACTGTTGCTGTTCTCCTGGAGGTGGCGCTTGTCCTGTGACTGTTCCTCTTCTCCCTGGAGGTGGCGCTTGTCCTGTGACTGTTCCTCTTCTCCCTGGAGGTGGCGCTTGTCCTGTGACTGTTCCTCTTCTCCCTGGAGGTGGCGCTTGTCCTGTGACTGTTCCTGTTGTCCCTGGAGGTGGCGCTTGTCCTGTGACTGTTCCTGTTGTCCCTGGAGGTGGCGCTTGTCCTGTGACTGTTCCTGTTGTCCCTGGAGGTGGTGCTTGTCCTGTGACTGTTCCTCTTCTCCCTGGAGGTGGCGCTTGCTTTTCATGCTGAGACTGTTGTGTGTGTGACTCGTGCTGAAGCAAACGCCCCACGAGGTCGCCGGGGAGCCCACCAGCCCTGGGGTCCTGGGAACCGCTGGCGGGGAGGGAAGGTCGGGGGTGCGTGGTGGGAAGCGGCAGGTCAGGAAGCCTGCAGCCCGAGCCGGGCCTGGGGGCCTCCGAGTGACGCCCCGAAGCCCTTCCTTCATGGACCAGATGTGGGGACACCCGTTTCCGAACGTCCACTGGGCAGGCCCAGCCTGGACGGACAGACTCATACAAAGCAGCCCCTGGCACAGGCCGTGGCCCTGAAATGCCAGGTCCAACTACGAGAAACAAACAACACCCACAAAATAGGACTTTTGGGGGGGAGCCAGGGCTGACAGCCGTCCCCAGGCCTGGGGCAGGACAAGTGCATTGTGGGCCCGGGATGGCCGTCATGACGGGTGGAGTCCTCAGAAGACTTCCCCTGTCCAGTCCAAACCCTCAAAAACTGACGCACAGAGGCCCCCGCCGGCCAAAGGGGAGAGGATTTGAGCTCCAATAATAATAAAACACAACCACAAACTGCAATGAACTAGAATGTGTGAAGGGTGCCTCACTCCACGGCTTCGTAAGGACGCTACAGAAATAGGGCTGGTTGCTTCTCGGTGTCGAGCTGACCACTACTTTGAAAGCTGGACGCGGAAGAGGGAGAACCGTGCTGTATGAACCGTCTCGTGGGAAGCACGTCCCTGGGAAACCGGCCGAGGGGCGGACTCGGGTCTGCCTCTCCGTGGAGTTATCCCGTCTAACCAACGCAGACAGCACTGCAGGATGATGACAGCATCCTCTTCCACCCACAGTGAGCTAAGGGTTCTACACCTGGAGGGGCCGCGTTGGCCGACACCGCAAAGCGGGGGCACAGTGGATCATCATCTGTTTCTCTTTTTTTAATTTTGAAGATTTAATTTCTTACTTTTACAGAGAGGAGAAGGGAGGAAGAAAGAGAGGGAGAGAAACATCAGTGTGTGGTTGCCTCTCATGCGCCCCCTGCTGGGGACCTGGCTCAAACCCAGGCATGTGCTGTGACTGGGAATCGAACCAGCGACCCTTTGGTTCACAGGCCAGCGCTCAACCTACTGAGCCACACCAGCCAGGGCTGAATCACCATCTATTTCTGATGGATAGCCATCACACCACGTACAAAGTGGTGTCACTGGGAAAAATCCAACCTGGATGTGGTGAAGTCTGCGCACCCAACTCCTAACTCACAGAAAATACGGAGAACAGAGGGGCGTGAAAGATGACGCCATGCGGACGATTTCAGGAAAGCACGGACCACGGGACAAGTCACGTCCCATAAATGGATTACACAGGAAAGAAAACAAGGATAAAGGAGGAATTTATAGATTAAAAACTTAGTCGAAGGGCCAAAACGAGACCATCGTGTCTGTAGATGCACAGGCAACACAGAGCTGTGCGGGGAGCTGGGCGGCAGTCCCGCCCACAGGGCAGGGTGGGGCTTGGGGGTTTCCAGGGCGGAGCAGAGGCCCCGCCCAGGCCCGGGAGGGGCGGGGGTGGGGCAGGCGAGGCTCTATTTTGAGACCCAGGTGTTGCTTACAAGGGCTCGGTCTTAA
>NC_040915.2:41988203-42008215 GCF_004126475.2 Phyllostomus discolor | reverse complement strand
TCGGCCTCCCCTTCGCCGGGGGTGGGAGTGCACCAGGCCGGGACCCTCGCCCGGCGCACCGCGCCGCATCTGTGGTCCTGCAGCGGCCTCTAGTGGCGAGCGGGGGCAGCGCCGGCCAAGGAGAGAGGGGTTAACCTGCAGAGCCAAGAAGGGGCCCAAGCTGTCACGTTTTAAAAACGGGTCGTGTCTCCTTTCACACCGTCTGTTTAATGAAGCTAGTGGCCAAGGCCGTGCGCTTTCACCGAGGACACCCTGCGGTCCGGCCTGTGAGATGAGAGCGCTGGGTGTCCCTGGCCGGCCCCCCGCTGCTAGAAAAGACACCAATAAAAGCATCGCAACTGGACCTGCAAACCGGGGTGAGCCTCGGCCCCACCCCCCACCCCCCGCGGGCAACCTCCATGACAGATGAGCGCCGGCATCGCTGCTCCTTAAAACCTCCCGGGCTGCGGGTCTGCTTCGAACGGGCACCCTCCCCCCGTGTCCATGGTTCCTGCGGAGGTCCCCCACGCCAGGGTGCCAGCCAGGCCCCCACGTCCTCACGCCCTCTCTCCAGCCGCCCCCTGCTCTCCAGGACCCCCGGGGGCCCGGAGGTGAGGCGGACATGGCTCCCACCTCACTGAGCGGGAAGCTGAGTCCCCACCACGCCCCATGGTGCCCCACAGGAACTGCTTCCCCCGAGCACAGCGGGGCCCCCTCCTCCTGGGGTCCAGCCCGCATGCCGCCGCCGCCTCCGGCACACACGTCACCCCCAGCTCAGGGCCTCCGCACAGACGGTCCCCTCCTCCGGACGGTCCCCTCCGCCTGGAGCACCTCCCGTCGACACCCCTCCCTCCCTTCAGTCTCGTCTCTGCTGAGCATCACTGGTGCCGTCCCCACACAGGACCTGACGTAGTGGCCCGGTCATTGTCCCTGCTCGCGTCCTGGTCACATATCATGTCCTCCCTCAACTCAGAGACACGATGTCGTCCAGTGTCCCCCCCCACTCCTGGATGACGAGCCCCCCGAGACCACCAGCTTTGTCTGCTCGTTCGCCGCTCTGTTCTCACCGCCCAGACCGGGGCAGGACAACGCCCTCCGTAGACGGGAACGAATTTACTGTAAAGGACGTCAATGAACTGATGGCTCTTCCCGCACGGCCCGGCCTCCCCTTGTCTGGGAGGAAGCGTGCTCCCGTCCCAGTTGAAGGGATCTGGCTTGGATGTGCTTGACCTGCTGGGCGCTGGCGGGACACCTGGCCCGCCGAAGGACCGTAACTCACGCTGGCGTCCGTTTCACTGGGTGGGGGGGGGGGGGGGGACTAAGGCTGGGAGCAGCCACGTGACCTGCCTTGGATTGTATTGTCTCTGGGGGGGGGGGAGCTAACTCACAAAAACTGGGTCTTTCCCCTGCTCTCCCGTCCCCCCAACGCCGCTGGAGGCAGAGAAACTTCTGCTGGAATGGGAGTGAACAGCTGTGTGGCCTTGGCTGAGTGCCTTGACCTCTCTGAGCCTCTGTTTCCTCGTCTTAAGACAATGTAGAAATACCCCATCACCTAACTTCCTGGGCTGTTGCGGAACCGTCTGAGGGTGCACGTCTAAGCACCAGGAAGAAGTCGGCATTGTAAAGGGCCACTGCTGGTGGCGACTGTTTTCTAGAGGGGCAGACACGCATTTTTCCACACGTCGTGTTCCTCCCTCTCCAGTGCCCGAGCCGACCGCCCACACGACTTAGGGGTCCCCGCCAGGTCAGGGCCGGGGGCAGATGTTACGTTGTCTCCGTGAGATTCGGAACCGGAAGCAGCGGTCTCGCCGGTTCCCCCGACCCCTGAAGCCCCCCAAACCGACAAGCCACAGAGACGGGGTCCCCCCGCCGGCCAACCCCCTTCGTCCGCAAGTGGGTTTACAATAAGAGCCGTGCTCCTCTCTGCCGTCAGAGATTCCCTTTCCTGCATGAGCGCCCCCAAGGCCTGGGCACAGGGAGAGGACGGACACAGCCGGGCAGACGGGCCCGCCCCCGCGACGGCAAGTCCGGAAGGCGACGCGCCTTCTGCGTGCCGGAGGGCCCGTCTGCTCGCTCCCGCGCGGGCTCGCGCCCGCAGGAGAATGCTGACAAGGCAGAGTTCCCAGTTTCGTGCTCGCGTTGTTGCACCTCCGGGTTCAAGGTGAGTGCCAGACGCACCGTCTATTTACAGTGGGTGGTGTTGCTGGGGCATCGGTGTGATTTCTGCAGCATGGCAGGAAGCCGGGCGGCTCACCTGGGGGGGGGGGGCGGTGGGGGGGGCGGACAGGAGGCAGCCCCCTCTGCTGGGAGCCGGGGTGCGCCGCACCCACGATCAGTGACAGACAACGCGGTCCTGGAGTTAGAGGTGGCTTCACCCTCAAGGTCAGCGAGGAGGGCCTTCCCCCCACCTCCTCCCAGCACCCTGCCCCCAACCCTGTGCTTACGTCAGTAACGTCAGCAACCTATCCCCCCGATAACCCCCACCGCTCCCCAGCGCCTTCCAGACACACGTCCCTGACAGACAGACAGACAGACCGACCGGAGGACGTGGTTTTGCAAAGACGGCCGCAGGGATGCCTCCGCAGCAGGGCCTCCTCCCGGCGTGGTCTCAATACCCTCGGGGTCCAGCCGCCGTGCCAGTGAGGCGGGGGGGAGCCTCAGGTTGGAGGTGGGCGGCAGCCCCTCTAGCTGAGACCTTACGCACGTGGGTACAGGAGCCTTCAGGTGATGCCAGTTCCGCGCCACAGGGTCACTGCCCTGCTCCCGGGCCCCAGTCCGAGTGGAGGAGAGCCCACCCACCCCTTCAGGGTGGGTTTCTGGACCCCAGCACCGGTGGTCCCCAGAAAAGATGGTTGCTGTTTTAGGGCACGAAGGGCAGGTGGTTTGGGGGCAGGCCCAGCAGCCAGAACTCTTGCAGGAGGCCGAGGGGCCCTCTGGGCGTGTCTGCTCAGCTCAGTCCCCGAGGACCAGCCGCCTGTGCTCTGCCCCGGGCTGGGCTGGGCCCCGGGCCTCGGGACCTGGGGGCGGCTCCCGTCCCGAATGAGTGTGACCTGTTTACCTGCCGGCGAGGGAGACCCGCTCACCCTGACTTGGAGGTCGCTGGCCCAGGTAACCGACATTTGAGGGTGGACCCTTCAGGAACGGCTGGCTCCAGGGGATCAGGGGGCAAGGTGTGGGTCCATCTACACCTGCATTTCTGTACCTGAAAACTGGGGTTGGGGGTCAAAATGAGGCTCACCAGTCTGAGCCAAGAGATACTTTTGAGTTGATGGGATGTTCGAGATACCAGCGTTTATTTGCAGAGCTGATGTGCATGCTGAGGCCGGGCTGGGCCGGAGGTTTCTGAGCAAGCCCCTGAGAGTCCCACCTGCGGACGGGGGTCTTCTCAGGGCCCTGGCCCCAGACCCAGGCCTGGGCGCGGGGGCCACACTGGGGCCACCGTCCCAGCTTCTCCCTTCCCCAGCCCCGGGGACCAGCCCTGAGAGTGGGCGTGTAAGGCAGGAGGGGCGATCAGGTTCCTCCCTAGGAACCTGCGGAGAGAATCCGTCTCTCTTTGCCGAAAAGGCGGGAGGCCTGGAGCCACCAGCACCTGAGTCCCACCTGGTAGGACACAGACTTGGGGGCAGCGAGCCAACATTTGGCGATGGAGACGGAGAATTCCGGGGGAACCCGGCAGCTCGGCCCCCTGCATCCTGACACGCGGTCTGGGCCCGCTTTCTATGTCGTTTTGTGACGGGGGTGAACCACCACTTCCCGAGCCATCGAGAGGTGGGGGGCAGTCGAATGATGGTGGACACCCCGCCCGGGGGGGGGTCACGGCTCCAAGGGAGGGACGCAGTGGCAGGCAGAACAGCCACCGTGCAGCGACACTGGGGCATCGTTGTCGCAGCCTCGGCTGCTCTCGGGGACACGTGGACCGACGAGGATGGGCCACAGGAAGCAAGTTCTGCGATGCTTCCGGCTCACAAACGTTGTCTTAGAAATACCAGCCCGCGTCCATCATACCGACCCCCGTGTGAGCGGCGCCCACGGGGTCACCAGCGGACTCCCCTCAAGGAAGAGGGGTGTCCCAACCCCGAGAAGCACTACACTGTGACCGCTCTCGGTGCCGCCGGCCTGTGAGCGAGTCTGAGGCTGAAGCCCCTGCGTGATGCCTGGGAGGCGCGTTCATCAGCCGGTCACGGAGGGCGCGGCCTCGCTGACCCACATGGTCGGAATCCCGCGTGTCTGCCGCAAACTCTTCCGCCCGCCGACCTCCGATGGGTCTTTCATTCCCCAGCCCACGGCGACGGGTCCTCCCCATGGGTCTGCGGCAGTCCTGTCCCGGGGCGCCGCACGTGACCTGCGGGGGACGCCCCTCGAGGGCGTGTGGGACTCCCCGTCTCACTGCTCTGGGGCGCCCCCCGCCGCCCCCTCTCTCCCATGGTCTGCGCCGGCGGCTCCTCCCTCCCTCCTCACGCTTCCTCCTTAGAGCTGAGCTGTGGCTCTCTCTGTCCCTCCCCGCCCCTTCGGGGTCCTCCGGGAATGAATCCTCCCATCAGTCCTCCGTGTCCCCTGCGGCGTCGCCGGGGACCATGGCACCAACCGGGAGGGGAGGGCCCGAGTCTCTGCGGGACCCAGACGGAGTTTCCTGAGAGCCGGACCGCCCTGCCGGCCCCGTACTGGGGCTGCCTCGGGCACCGTGCTGGAGTCGGGGAGGTCACCCGTGGTTCCGCTCACAGAATTCGGGATGGCAGAGTCCCCTGTGAGCCCGGCCCCCTTCTCGACCCCTAGATGACGGGTTTTAAGCAGGCCATGGTGGCGATTCACCCCGGACGGGACGCCAGGGGGTTTGCGCCCTTCCCTGTCCACCAGTGTCCTCCGCAAGAGGGCAGGGGCCCGGGCCTGGCTCGGTCCAGGGGACTTCGCAGGGGACAACTGTGAGTTCCGCTTTCTTTGGCTACAAAGAGCCACGTGAGGATTCCAGAGCGTCCGTACAATTATTTATTTTAACAAAAGCTATTACCATAAGTAAAAGGGAATCTAGAAAAAAAAACAAAACAAAACGCCAAGCCGACTGGCAATGAGGTGTCCGCTGTGTTTCGTCTGGGGACGGCTGGCCGACCTCTGGCAGCCTTAACGAAAGGGAAGAAAGCGGCTCACGGCCTCGACACAGTTGAGCTCCCACCAGGTTAAACAACCTCGAATAATTCACTCTCGGGTCGGCTTCACGGGAGCAACAAAGTTCTGTTTCCCACATGACATCCGGCACGTGCCCAGGAAACACCCAAGGTATCGGATTAGATAGGCGGCATCAATAAATAATCGGAGTGGCTTTGCCTCATGGGTTGAATAACCAGCGTCTGCCTCCCCGATGCTCGGGGGCTCCTGGCGCAGACAGAAAAGGAAGAAATTCGGATGCCACGGGGCCTGGTTTCTGTTTTAATCATGTACGGCCGCAAACGCCACGTTTTCCTCTTCTATTTAATTATCGCGTGATAACCAGTGGGCACTAATGGGATTTGCTGAAGTAATTTTCCTGTAATTGCATCTTTTCCTCGCACGCCTCTTGTTTGCACGCGGAGGGTGGAACTCGAGTCTTCCCAGGCGCTCAGCGGGCCCTCCCTCCCTCTCAGGTGTGGTCAGGTTACTTCCTTTCTCTGAGCCTGGTTCCCTCCCTGCTGCCGCAGGATGGCCCAAGTGTCACCCGGGGCGAGGGTGGGCAGAGGTGACAGCAGGAAACAAAGTCACGGGTGCTGTGTCCTAGTACTGTGAGCATCACCGCTCAGAGGATACAAAGTTACTGAGTCCTGGTGCTGTGAGCATTACCCTGCGGAGGATACAAAGTTACTGAGTCCTAGTGCTGTAAGTTTCACCATGAGGAGGATACAAAGTTACTGAGTCCTGGTGCTGTAAGTTTCACCATGAGGAGGATACAAAGTTACTGAGTCCTGGCTCTGTGAGTATCACCGTGTGGGGGAAACAAAGTTGCTGGAAAGCTCAGATCTAGCTTCACCTGCGGTCAAGGGCGCCTCACCAGATCTGGTTTCTGCCTCTTGGCTGCGTTCTGGTGCAGACACCATGCTCAGCCAGGGCCCCACCTGCTGGGGGCACAGCGGGTTTGGAAGCCTTGGCCCCCTCGGGCCCCTCAGTTCAGGTCCTGGATGGTCAAGAGGCTTTCTTTCTCACAAGCCCCAGGCCCCATTCTGATTGCACCCGCTCAGGTCATGTGCTCCTGCCCGAGCCCATCGGTGTGGCCAGGAGGATGCCCAGCCAGGTGTTGGCCCCTGGGCCACGGACCTGAAATGGACCAGAGGGATTGGGGGTTTCGGGGGGCGGGGGGCTGATGTTGAGAACCTTTAGGGGCCTAAATGCTGGGAAGCCAAACCAAAATTATCTCCTCGACCTCAAAAACCCCACAAGAGTAGAAATCTCACCGCTGCTTCTGTGAGGTTCTCCACATCCGAGAAATAAAAAGTCACCAAGTGAGCGGGGGCTTTCTGCCCATCAGCAACCCCGCCTCCGGCCAGCGGGCGGTCCATGCCACCGAGCTCGCCTTTGGGGGACTGGCTCCGGCTCCATCAAACACCGAAGCAGCCGGAAACACCCACTGGTGGGCCAGGCCACATTTTTAAGAAGTATCACCCACTCACTGACCTTTCAGCAATGTAAGCAATTAATTCACACAATTTCCTGGACGATTAATCTTGCAGACAGGTTCCGAGTCTGCCTGCCCGCCGGAGGAACAAAGAGAGTTTCCCCAAAACAGACACAAATAACCTGGAAGAGGGTCCCCCCCATTTCTGGGCCAGGAACCCCATGTCCCCTGAAGGAGGAGGCATTTGCGGGCCCTACTAGTCTGCACAGGCTGCTGTGACAGAGTAGAGCGGGAAGGCCAGGGTCCGGGCGTGGCGGGAGCCCAGTGTGGGCAGGGCCGGTCCCTCCTGAGGCCCCCGCCCTCGGCCCGAGGGTGGTCACCTCTCCCCGGGCCCTCACCTGGCCCTCCCTGTGTGTGTGACTGTGTCCAGATCTCTTCTTACAAGGGCAGGCCATCCAGGATGTGAGCCCCTCCCCCCACACGCGCCCTTTTCAATGGCCCTGTCTCCAAAGCAGCCCTGTCCTGGCGTCTGGGGTTAGGCCTTCAGGGAAAGGGTGATGAGGGCCCCATCCGGCCCCCGGCGGGAGCTCACCCTGCCACTGCGGAGAGCAGCGCTCTTCCAGTGGGAGTTGGTGAGCGTCTAAAATCCCCCACAGCCCGGGAAGGGGCGTTCTGCAAGGGCTGGGACCCTCGCCCTCCCCTCTCATGCCTGGAGGAAGTTCCTGGGGCGGGGGGGTGCTGGGGGGGAGGGAAGAGGGGGACAGTGAGCCATGTCTCTGAGCTCGGTCTCCTCAGGACGGAACGGGGATGAAACGGCCCCTTCCCCGAGCTGCGTGGGGCGGGAAAGAGTCCCCTGAGGGAGCACCCGCCCGCCGGCCCGCCCGCCGGGAGTCAGTGTCGGGAGGGGCGTCACCCATGTCACCTGCACCGCACGCACAGCAGCCCCGTAAAACCCTCCGCTGCCGAGTCCCTTTGGGGGACCCCAGTGCCGTTTGGTTCTCGGGGAGGCCACAGAAGACTCCGGAGGTAGCCAGGGGACCCCGTGGAACCGCCGAGAGCTCCAGCTGGGTTAGAACGAACCCCACACACCACGGAGCGCCCCGGCAACGCCGTCACATGGAAGAGACTCGGGTTCCAGACCCGGGAAGAGAGAGAGACCCCCGTCGCCCGAGCTGGCGACCGGTCCATGTTGGAACTAACAAAGCAGCCAGGACCGTGGACGGGGCCACGCGGGTTCCTGAACAGCCCTGGGAACGACAGTTTTCAACACCCGTTCACCCATGCAGGCCAGGAGGCTCTTCTGATTTGCATAATGGCGGTGATTTGCATATGATACAAACGTGCCTGAGCGAGTCTCGGGCACCAAGCACACTCAGATGTGATGTTGTCGGCACAGTTTTCTCAAGGATCCCAACTTGCTGCTATTTGTCTAATGAATGGGGGGAAATAAATATTGGTGGGAACACCCACTGTGCCCGGGAGTGGGCCTGAAGTCACACGGGAGGGAGGGAGGGAGGGAGGGAGGGGGTGGGTGGCGGGTGCCTCCTCCTCACTGTCGGGTCCGAAAGCACCCAAGCCGGCCGGGTCCTCCCCAGGTCCCTTCTCTCGACAGCATCCTTGCACCTGCCCGCCTGGCCCGGCGCCCTCTGTCTCCCTCTAGTGGGGGGATTCATGCTTACGTCTCACACCCATCCAGACAGCGGAGCACAACCCTCTGCGGCCCGAACCCCGCGTCTGGCCACCTTTGCAGGGGCCCTTTCTGCCCCGGGAGGTGACCAGCACCAGGTCTGGGGATTGGGACGTGGGTGTCTCTGGGGACCACCGCCGGCCCACACAGGGGGGTTCTCCCTAATGCGACGAGGTCGGTTGACACCGGGCCAGGCAAGGTTTGGGGGGAAACACCCCGCAGGAAAAATCAGGGCAGGACTTCTGAGGGAAGGGGTCACGGAGGACTTCTCTGGACACCACTGACAGGAGGACGTTTTACTACGTTTTCAGCACGGGGCGGGGAGACGTCGCATTTTTAAACGGGCCCCCTGGGGGCTGTTCTGAGTGGGCAGCCACCCAAGGGCGCTGTTGCCGTTTCTGAAGGGCCCGCTCCACTGTCCGGCCTCATTACTGCCCGGGCTCAGTGCCCCCCATGCCCGAAAAAGCCGTCCGACCTCCGAGGCTGCTCCGTCTCTCCGGGCGGGTGTCTGGGACCCCTCGTCCAGCTGCCCCTCTGGCCTTAGGGACAGAAAGGAACACAGACGCCGTCACAAAATGTAGTTAAGTTTGATATCTAAAACTTTGGCGGGAGTGGCCTTTCTGCACAAGGCACAAAAAGAGGGAAACCACGAAAGAAAACGTGTCGACAGAGGAGGAGGATGGAGAACAAACCTCCCCCAAACGCCAGGCCCCTTGGACACGCCCACACACACGCCGATCGGCAAGGGGGAACCGGGGAGCAGCGGCGCGGGAGGGAGGGAGGGTATTTCTACGTGTGGGGAGCGTTCACCAGGAAAGACTCGGTGGAGATGGTCATGATCTCCGTCATTGGTCCAGGGGCGGGGGTGCCCCGCACTCAGCAAAGCCTCAGCGCCCCCTTGGGCTGGCAATAAGTTTCAGCTGCTAATATTTTTATTTGGTGATCCTGAATCAAATCAAGGTCACCAAGTCTTGATTTGTGAGTGGCAGCTCTCAGGACGGTAGCAACTCCGTCCAGCTGGGTCCCGCAGGGTGACGCTGAGGACAGCCAGTCCTGCTGACCAGTTATGGGCACAGAGCGTGAACGGGACACCAATGTTTGTTAAGCTGAGATCTGGGATTGTTTACCATCCAGCGTAGCCCGGTCCATCCTGCCGGGGATCAGCATCCTTTGCTGCCTTTGTTGTAAGTGATACACTGATACTTTGTATTGTATCGAATTCTACTTTACTGCATTTGTTTGGAAAATGTTGATTGCCCCCCAGTGGGTTTTGTGACTCGGGACAGACTTGAAAAACAGTCACACACAGACACCAGCTACGTGGGCAGGGGCTGACCGTGCGCCTCGGGTGGGCTGCATGGCCCTGAGACGGGGACCGGCCCTGCTCTCCCTCCGTGTGTCCCACGGACAGTGCCGCAGTCCGGCTGCTGGTGACCGAGGGAAGGAGCAAAGAGATTCCACCTGTTACATAAGTGTCCCGTCCCAGGGAGAGAGCCCCTCAGGCAGGCCTGTGGCCGCAGCCCGGACCAAGCCCGTGAGCCCGTGCCCCCCGTGGAGACAGACCCATCCCTGGGACACGCTGTGGGCGGTGGGGCTGGGGGCAGCGCCCGGGGCAAGGCCAGCCCCGGCCAGCTTCGCTCATCCCCGTGATTTCGGCCCTAAACCAAGGAGGCGCGCTCCTCCTCCTCCTCTTGCTGCTGCTGCTGCAAGGAGCCGCCTTCCGGGAAGGTGGGCGGGGGGCTGCGTGGCCCCAGGATTGGAAACTGCGCATCGAGGTGATGTCACAGCTGGAAAGGCCCGGGTGGAGATGCATTCAATTATCGCAGGTTCAACTTTAATCTGCAAGAAGCTTCTTAATTGCCGCAGCTGGACGGGAGGGGGAGGGCCGGCCCGGCCGCCTTCCGACCAGAATTTCCTTCGTCCTGAGATAACTGGTTCCAGCGATCGAGCTTCCTTCAGGGGGACGATAAATCACCCTGGAAATATGGACGATGCCAATAGTGGATGAGCCCGCTGTAAATGGGATCCCGGCATCTCCGAGACGTGTTCTTGGGTGCATTTGTCTAGAAGCTGGAAGAAAAGGCAGCTCCACGGGGGTCAAAGGAGGGGGCGCCGCTGACGCATCATTAAGACGCGCGCCGGCGTCTTCTGCGGATCGAACACAGGCCCAGGGGTTGAGGGTCCTTGAGGAGATAAACCCTCCGGCTCTGAAATAAAAGCACAGGCCTCTCCTCACTGCTGACGCCACCCAGCCCCACGAATACTGCGGGCGGCTTTCGTTGTCTGCTTCGCGCTGTGTCCTTCCGGAA
Source organism: Phyllostomus discolor (assembly GCF_004126475.2). Taxonomy (NCBI): domain Eukaryota; kingdom Metazoa; phylum Chordata; class Mammalia; order Chiroptera; family Phyllostomidae; genus Phyllostomus; species Phyllostomus discolor. The sequence continues at coordinate 41,997,663 of NC_040915.2, read as the reverse complement.
CGAGGGGCTCAGGGCACTTTTGGGATGGGAAGACATGGACACCACAGGGTGCACGGCCCTTCTGTCTGGGGGGGTCAGTCCTGGGCCTCCCGTCCAGGGGATCTGAGCAAGGGACCACCAGGGCTGGACCCTGGGGGCCTCGGAGACCCTGAGCACTCCCCGCTGCTCCGTCCCTCCTGACCCTGTGAGGGACTCTGCGTCCTTGTCCCTCGGGTCCACGTGCGCCCCGCGCTGCAGCCGTGGGAACTGCCTCACGGGCAGCCGGGGCCTCTGCCCCCTCCCCCCCCCCCCCCCGCAGGGTTCCGCAGCGGGACCGCCCGGCAGGCCTGTGGTGGGAGCTGTCCCCTGCGCTCTGGCCCAGATCAGCTGGTGCAGGTCGTGTTCGTCAGGCCCCCAGGGGAAACCGAGGCACCGGAAACAGCTGTTGGGAGGACCCGGGGGACAGGACCCGGAGCAGCCAGCAAGACAAACGCTGTCACGCGCCGGGCAGCTCCAGACCCAGAGGGGGCGGGGCCGGGGCCGGGGCCGGGGAGCGGGGCTGCAGAGAGGCCGGCCGGGCGCAGCGTGGTCTTCGGGGGAGGAGTCAGAGGACCTGGTGGGGGGGGGGGGGCCGCAGGGAGGGAGGACACCGTGGCCGCAGGCGCCCTGGGCCGCGCTCCCGCCGCCGCGGCGGCCCACCCCTCGGCCAGACCGGGCGGAGGCCGCTTCCCGCCCGGGCACCGCCGGCTGCCGCGCTTTCTTGGGGGGGCAAACAGCAGCCTGACAGAACAAAGGGACACATGCGGCTTTTAAAATAGACCTTGTGAACTAAGAAGGCGCCAAACAAATTCTGTAGCTGGGGGCCGTCGCCCTGTTCACAGGCCCCGGAAATGCCAAGGCAGCTGTTTTTGAACTTGGGGCCTTGAGACTCCACGGCGGCTGGCAGCCCGGCCGGGGGCTCGGCTCCGGCCTGGGGAAGGCAGCCTGTCTCCACGCTGGGCCGGCGGAGTTCTCGTTCCAAACCCCACAGACCAAAAAAAAAGAATTAAAAAGAAAGCAGGAATCCCAGCGGCCTGGCCCCCCAGGCAGGTGCCCTGGGGCGAGAGGGTCCGCCTGAGGGTCCGGGAGCTGGTCGGTGCCCTCAGGGCCACGCGGGCAGGTGTGGGCCGCGCCTCTGCTCTGAGTCCCGCGGGGGGGGAGGGAGGGTTAGGGTTAGTGACCGGCCAGGCAGGTCCTGACACTGGAAGGTCTCACCTCCGGCTGGACAGCCCCAGACGCCCAGCTCCAGGACGCGGAAGGCTGCCCGGCGCAGACAACACACGCGCGTCTGCAGACGGGCTCTGGAGTTCGGACAAAGAACGACCCCTCACCCGCGAGGAGCCTGGTTCCGGTCCAGACCGACCTCATTTCTCTCCCGCCTACGCGCGCACCTCTCCCGCCGTCCCGTACTCCGCCCCCCTCGGGTCACCGCGGGACACGTGCTCTCTCTGCGCACTTGGCCGAACCCCCCTCTGTTTCGAGAAAACTCCTGAAGGATCGCTCCACTTCCCCCACCAACCGCCCCCTTCGGAGTGTCCCCACGACCAACCCCAGGGCGACGGCAGGATCCTCACAACGCAACGACCGCTTCCTCGCGCCCGGGACTCCTCTCCGCGGGGGCACCTTGAAATCGCGCCCGTCTGGGCAAAGCGAACCACGTCCGTCCGCCACCCGCCGCCAGCGAGCGCTTCCCGACCCAGAGCCCGGCGTGCGCGTGCGCGAGCGCGCACCTCGCGGCAGCCGCCCTGAGCGCAGGTGCGCGGAGCGCAGGTAACCCCGGGTGAGGCCGCGGAGGAAGCCAGGCCGCGCGACGCCCTGTCCAGGCCCCTGAGCCACAGGACCCCGGAGCACAACGACATGATTTCATCTCGCGCCGCTGAGGCTCGCAGGCATTTGCCCCCGTGGTTATTCCCGGAGGGCCGCAGGCGTGGCGCCGCCGCGGGAGGGACCGAAGGCCGCCGTCCGCAGAACCTGCCGCGCGCATTCGGCCCTCAGACCCACAGCGAGGGAGCTCAGACCGCAGCGCCGAGGAGGGAGCGCGCCGAAACCCGCGCGGACATTTCCACACACTCGGAAGGCGCTCGCGTGCCCTCGGGGAAACCGGGCTGTGAACGAAACCTTGGAAGTGTGGCGGGAGCACGGTTGCTTGGATCCAGGGTGCTCGTGGCGTCGCCTCGTGCGGTGACTCGTGCGCCACGAGTGCGCGCCCAGCTACTCTTAGGGGACACCGATCGATCGGAGGGGGAAGGGGCAGGCGGTTCGCGGGGAGCAGGCGCGCGGAGTAAGGCCGGCACCACGTGGCCGTCTGCAATGCAGGTGCAGGGCGTAGGGGAGAGGAGAGAAAGTGGGGGGCAGAGCGCGGGAGGGCGAGGGGACCCTCAGGAGGGAGAAGGGAGAAGACCGTGGGGCGGGGGCAGGCCCGGGCTCTCCCACACACCCCGCTCCGGCGCGCTCCTCAGACAATTGGAACCTCGGCGACAGGCAATTAGCTGTATCGATCGCTCCAGGAACTCAGCAAAGGAGCTAATTAGTCCAATAACAGCGATCGAAGGAAGGCGGGACTTCCTCTCCTGTGATGACAGCTCAGCGCCAACGCCTGGGGGGCGGCCGTGGGGACTCCGCTGGGTCTCTGGTTCCCTTCACAGCGGCCTAACCTCACGGGGCTCGCACCCGAGGCTCCCGGCCCCTCCCCCTTCCTCCTGAAGGCCAAGTTGCTGATGCGGCAGCCTCCTCGCAGCCGTAACACCTTGGCTTTAATCATCCTCCGGAGGCGGGAGCGCGAGGGGGCCCTGGCAGGCGGCCCCGTGACGGCCTCCAAATGATGATGAAAAGCTCCGCAGAAAGAACGTTCCCGGGGGGGCCGCCCGGCGCTCCCCCCCCCCCCGCCACCCCACCCCCGCCAGGCCAGGGGACCGCTGACCCGCGGCCTCCTCCAGCCTGTTCGCCGCGGGGATGATGGAGGAGTTCTGGAATGCGCGGTGACAGGCGGCACGCCGCAGCCTGAGGGGCGCCGTGCGCGCTGGGGGCGGAGGCCGAGCAGGTGATGCCCAGGGGCTGAGCTCCGCTGCCGGTCCTTTCCCACAAACACCCGCGGCGGGCCCCCCAACAAAATGTTATGTACAAAAATAGGCGCAAGTGGGGTGGGGGCTCCGTCTGCTTTGCTCATGGGTCACTCACTCATCCCCGGGCGCGGGCACCGCTGCCGTGAGGATGTTTTACCCTGGGGAGGCCGCGGCTGGTCAGAGAGAGACAGGCTCTTTTCCCAGAGACTGTTTGTTACATGTATCGGATGCACGGGTTCAAGGTCAGGACCGGCTGTGTGTTTGTACGCGACTAATGCTACGCCGTGACGTTCAAGCCATCCGTGTGGTTGTAACACGAGTTTCGCAAGATGTGAGGTGCTATGCATCCGAAACTAGCCGCTTGTCAACCTATTTTTGCAACTGTTCCCGAAAGCATCTATGCCGCCGCGAGCAGAGAGCAGCCTCGCCTGCTCGGCTGCTACAAGCGTGGCGCACAGCCAGCTGTTGAAGGCTCTGACTCAGGAACCTGAAAGACATTTGGGGTTGTATTTTTTTTTAGCAATATCCATGTTCCCACTATTTGAGAAGGAAAAATTGTGTTCTTTATGTTTCTATATTTCTTTGCTTAATAATTTCTGGACTATAACAGGAAATAAATAACAAATCGTGGATTTTAGTATATAAATATAACAAAGGCAAGTTTGCAGTGTTTCTACTTATTTTTTCCCATTTCAGCACCTACTAGTAATGAGTGTGTCTCGGATATCTGCCTGAGACCTACGCTGTCATGTTTTCGACCCTGACCTCCGTGGGGTTTAAGGAGGCATTGTACAATTTGTATACGAAGCTTAACTAAAACTGTATTGAAAATACGGGGGACAAAGGTATTTTAGGGGGGCAACATGGCTGTTTCCAGGGCCCACCGGGTGGGGCGGGGCTGCAGGAAGGGTGGAAAGCAGAGCCGGCGACGCCTCGTTGCAGGAAAATGTTTTGGCTTTTGCCGTTGTAGTTGTTGTTTATCCTGCGAGCTTCACCTTCTCCGAGAGTGGGAACGAGTCATCTGTCACCTCGGGGCGGGGGGCGGGCTGTTACGACAGAAATAAATAGTCGAGACGCTTTCTCAGTGATTTTCTTCGTCTTTTAAAGTTTAACCTTTGGAACTTTTTAAATGATGGGCGGGACACAGCGTCCGTGGTGGCAGCTGCAGGCAGAGCCCGGCCGGGGTGGGCTTTGGGGGGGGGGGGTGCTGAGGGTCCACGGAAGAGGCCGCCCGTGGCCTGGTGTTTCTGGGGGCGGGCAAGTTCACGGCGAGGACAGCAGTGACCAGGCCCCGGCCCGGGAGGTGAATGAGAGTCTGGCAGCCAAGGGGTGGTGGGGGGACCTCCCTCGGTCAGAGCCAAAACGAGACTCACGTCAGGAGACCGTAGCCTCCAGCAGAAAGACGGAATGATCCGGATTCAAGCCGTTTATGATCGCCCAGGACCCCCGGACAGGACGTTTACACAGACACACTCACTCAGCTGCCTCCTAGGATGCATTTTTGTCTTATAAAAAAATAAAATTTGATCTAGATGATAATTATGAAAATAAGTCACTCCAATTTTAAGGAATGTATATATATATCGAGAGAGGCATTCTTCATTTTTGAGTTTCACCCCCAATCCCGTTGCTGGACCGAAGGATTCTGGGCTGTGCCGGAGACCTCCTGTCCCCGCCTCTGTCCTTGCTGGACACCCACGGGCCCCCTGAGCTGAGGGAAGACAGACCAGTGAGAGGTCAGGGTGACTCGGTCCCTCCACCATGATCACAGCCGGCGGCCAGGAAGAGGTTGCCAGCGCCCCCCCCCGCCACCTGGTTGACTTTGCTGTTGGAAAGCGAGATGGGCGGGGGTCTCAGGGGGACGGCTGTGGGGTCCAGGCTGAAGCAGCCACCCCCGGGGGCAGGGGAGCGGGCAGAGGCACAGTGTGGTCTGGGAGTTTGGTTGGACCTTAGCATTCTGCTTCTGATTAGGAGCCATAGAACAACAAAGACCGTGTTAACGAAGTCGAGATACCCACAAAAATGTGCGTTCCCTACTTTTTCATCATCATCACCACGATCACCACCACCCTCATCAGCACCCTCATCCCAGAGAAGGGAGAAGACACCAAAACCCACCTTTTCCCATAAATACCATTTCCCCCATGCGCTGTCAACTCTTACGCCCTCGTCACCCACAAACAGGCGCCCCCCAAAACCAGTTGCAGCTCAGAAACATATTTTATTTGTCCACACAGTGTGTCCACTCAGAGTTTCTACAAAACAACGGCAGCGTTTTCACTCTGGGAGAGCTCACATGGACGTCCTCGCATCCCCTGAAGGTCGGCAGGCGCGGCCACCCTGGGCTCGGCCACACTCAGCTGCAACCGAGCGGTCGTCACCTCCTGCGGGAGACACACGCTTTCTCGCTGGCCGCAGTCCCCACCGCTCCCTGTAGCCTGAGGAAGGTCTTGAATGATTGGCATGGCCTGAGCCGTTGCTGCAGGAATATGGGTTTGCTGCCCCTGTGTTTCAAAATTATTTGATTTAGAATTTTTTTCTAATTGGACAGAGAACAAATTTCTTGAAAACCGGGTCCCAGGTGTTGCCCTAAAAGGAGTGAGTTGGAATCACCCAGGATGGAGCACTCGGGCCTCTGATGCCCAGACTCCGGCCTCACAGGGGTGGGGACAACTGGACTCGGTGGTTCTCCCAGCCCTTCCCGTACCTGCTGTTCTCTGTGCCCGGCGGGTGGGGTCTCCATCACCACCTCAGGTTTCTGATGACCCTTCTGCTGAGCTGGCCCCGCGCTCACACTCTACCCGGTGACCCAAGCTGCACCCGCTGTCCCTGCGCCAGCCCCAGCGGCCACCCTACACTGCTCTGCACTCCTCTGACTCTCTGAGCGGGTGTCAACGTGCACTTCGACCTGCACACCCGAAATACTGGATGTCGACAGCGCCTTGTTCAATACAACACACACCTTCACAACGCGTCACGGTTCGGGAAGCTTCCCTTGAATTCACAGGTAACGGGCATCAAATGTTCAAGGAGGTTGTACTGAGTCAGAAGAAAATTGTAGTGTTTTTAAAAATTAATCTGAAACTCTTTTTTTCCTTAAAGAGGCTGGCCAGTTCTCTTCAACATGCATTGGCTACTCAACAGTGTGTGCGTGGATTGCCCCACAGACGGGGTCAATGGGGTGGCAGCTGAGCCACGTCATCAAAACAGGGTCCGGACAGAATCCACACCATCACCCAGGGATTGGCGATGATCGAGTTTGCTGGCCGTTCCGTGCACACGAGTCAGAGGTCATAAAAGTTCTATTTGTCAGAAATGAGGATGGAGGCATAGGTAGACACACCGTGCCTCCTCAAACAACCAAAGGAAGGACAATGACAAATTCAAAAACAAAAACAACCAGAACTGCCAGAAAATCAAACTGTGTGGAGGTTTGACAACCAAGAAGTTAAGGAAGAAACACCCATCCAGGCTGGTAGGAGGGGCGGAGACGGGCCGCCAGGTGGAGAGGACTGGCGGCTGGAGGACTGGGGTGGGCGAGGCGGCAGCTGATGGAGCGGGTGGTCGCACATCTGCGTGTGGTTAAACCGGGAGGAAAAATTGGGGAGCGAGACAGACCACACAACCCAGAGCCCCAGCTCCGGGAAACAGAGCCTCAAGCCACTGATTGAAAACACCTGTGGGGGTTGTGGCGGCAGCTGGAGAAACTCCCAGCCTCACAGGAGAGTCCATTGGAGAGACCCACAGGGTCCTAGAACATACACAAGCCCACCCACCCGGGAATTAGCACCAGAAGGGCCACTGTGCTTGTGGGAAGTGGCGGAAGTGAGTGAAATCCAGCAGAGAGTGGAGCAAGCGGCATGGGTCCCTCTCGGACCCCACACCCACACACAGCACCACAACGCAGCAACACGGGTTGTCTCACCCTGGTGAACACCTAAGGCTCCGCCCCTCACTACATAACAGGTGCGCCAAGACAAGAAAATAATGGCCCAAATGAACGAACAGATCAAAGCTCCACAAAAAATATAACTAAGCGATGAAGAGATAGCCAGCCTATCAGGTGCAGAGTTCAAAACACTGGTGATCAGGATGCTCACAGGATTGGTTGAATATGGTCACAAAATAGAGGAAAAAATGAAGGCTACGCTAAGTGAAATGAAGAAAAATGTACAGAGAACCAACAGTGATGGGAAGGAAACCAGGACTCAAATCAGCAGTGTGGACCAGAAGGAAGAAAGAAACATCCAGCTAGAACAGAATGAAGAAACAAGAATTCAAAAAAATGAGGAGAGGCTTAGGAACCTCAAGGACAACTTTAAATGTTCCAACATCTGAATTATAGGGGTGCCAGAGGGAGAAGAGGAAGACCAAGAAACTGAAAACTTATTTGGAAACATAATGAAGGAGAACTTCCCCAATCTGGCAAAGGAAATAGACTTCCAGGAAGTCCAGGAAGCTCAGAGAGTCCCAAAGAAGTTGGACCCAAGGAGGAACACACCAAGGTACATCATCATCAACTTACCCAAGATTAAAGAGGAGAGAATCTTAAAAGCAGCAAGAGGAAAGGAGAGAGTTGCCTACAAAGGAGTTCCCATCAGACTGTCCGCTGCTTTCTCAAAAGAAACGTTGCAGGCAAGAAGGGGCTGGAAAGAAGAATTCCAAGTCATGAAAGGCAAGGACCTACATCCATGATGACTCTATCCAGCAAAACTTTCATTTAGAATGGGAGGGCAGATAAAGTGCTTCCCAGATAAGGTCAAGTTCAAGAAGCTCATCATCACCAAGCCCTTATTATCTGAAATGTTAAAGGGACTTATCTAAGAGAAAGAAGATAAAAAACACGAACAGTAAAATGACAACAAACTCACAAGTATCAACAACCGAACCTAAAAACAAAAGCAAACAACTAGAACAGGAACAGAACCACAGGAATGGGGATCACAGGGAGGGTGATCAGTGGGGAGGGGAGGCGGAGAGGGGGGATAAGGATGCAGGGAATGAGGAGCATGGATGGTGGGTACACGACAGGGGGAGGGCGAGAACAGGACGGGAGACGTGGGAGCCGAGGAACCTACATGGACGACCCGTGGACGTGAACCAAGGGGGCGGGAACGAGGGTGAGGGGTGTGCGGGGCGGAGGGGAATAAAGTGGGGGCGGAGTGGGGTGCCTGTGTAAGAATAATCCATAAAGTTTTTACAAAACTTTGTAAAGTTTTTACAAAACAGAGATGAGAGAGGGGCGCTCGGCCTGTACAATCCCATCTCCCTTCTCTCCACAGGTGGCTGTTCGGTTGGAACCGTGGGGGGGGGGGGGCAGCTTCTCTCAGGAGGGACCCCGCCGTCCCCAGAGCAAGGCCGTGGCCAGAGCAAGGGACGTGGCTGGGCCCAGGGAGACCAGCCGTGGGGACTCGGACCCTGCGGAGCAGGCGTGTTTATCCGGTGTGTGTTCTGCACACCCGTTCCCCACGGGGCTGCCGCCGTTCCCGCGGCCGCCGCCTGCACACTGCAGCCCTCCAGAGTCACGAGCTGGGGCCCCTCCCCCGGGGGTGAGACGTCGCGGGAAGAGATGCGTCGGCCCAGCGCTGCCCAGGCCCAGGGGCGCTGCACCGTGTGAGAGCACCCCAGCTCCCACCTGAGCCAACCTCAAGGGTGGGGGAGACCCAGCCGCCCCGATGCCCGCAGCCCCCCTGGCGGGGCTCCGAGACGCAGGTTCCCGGAGCCCCGCCCAGGCCTGCTGTGTGGTCTGCTGCCCCCACCTGTGAGCCACCTCGGGCTCCTCCGAGATCTGCTGAGTCAGGTGGTACATGTCCCCCGACTTGTCCAGGGGGCCCGACGAACCCCGACACACCAGCGCGCCCCCTTTGCTCTCAGAAGCCTTCCGCTGGGGTGGTGATTGTCTGCTGTCCTGGCAATGGCCCGCCTGGTGTGCGAGAACACAGCCCCCCCCCCAGCTCTGCTGGGAGGCAGACCCTGGCTGAGGGTGGGGCCCAGAAGCGGGAGCCCCTGACTCCAGAAACTCGCTCAGGACCAGGCTTCTCCGTGCAGCGTCTGGTTCCTGCTGGTTCCGGGGGGGGGGGGGGGGGGGGGGGGTGTGGGGGGAGGCCTGGACTGAAGCCAGGAGTGGAAAATGGGACCAAGGGGCCCCGCTGGGCGGCCGTGTCTCCGGTCACTAACCCCCCACCTTCTCGGCTCTGCCTGTCATTAGCAGCCAGTAGCGACCCCCACGCCCCAGTTTAGTGGGTGTCTGCCTTTCAGACCGGAAGACTCAGGACTAACACCGTGGTGGGTGCAGAGAGGGTCAAGGGGGCGTGCACCCAGCCCAAGGCACCCCCACTCCGCCCCGGGGCTGCTCTGGAAGGGCCCCATTCTCCCTGGGC
>NC_040915.2:41980703-41983203 GCF_004126475.2 Phyllostomus discolor | reverse complement strand
GGGTCGTCCACGGCCAAGCCCCCTCCTCTGCCCGACGCCCCAACAAAGACGGCCGAGGCAGAAAGTCCGGGAGAAAGAGGCCTCACGTTCGAGGAGGTGCTGGGACCTACGCCAGTCTCTCTGTCTGTCTGTCCGGAAACGCCCACCCGGGGGCTCCGGATCCCAAAGATTCATGCACACACCACCCGCCTAGTGGGAGCCTCCCAGGGGCCAGGCGCCGCTGTGGTTGCTCGGGGTGAACGGTAAACCTCTCACAACCACTCCGCTCACGGGGACAGAACCTGGGAACCTGTCCTTGCCGTTCGCTGCCTGAAGACGCCACCCCCCCCCCCCCGTTAATCTGGGGACAGGCTGTTGTGCGGGTCCCAAGGGGACGCACAAAACCTGCCTGTGCTCACGTGAATGAGTGAGTGAGTGAGTGAGTGAATGAGAGGATGAGTGAGTGAGTGAGTGAGTGAATGAGTGAGTGAATGAGTGAGTGAGTGAGTGAGAGGATGAGTGAGAGGATGAGTGAGAGGATGAGTGAGTGAGAGGATGAGTGAGAGGATGAGTGAGTGAGAGGATGAGTGAGAGGATGAGTGAGTGAGAGGATGAGTGAGAGGATGAGTGAGTGAGAGGATGAGTGAGAGGATGAGTGAGTGAGTGAGTGAGAGGATGAGTGAGAGGATGAGTGAGAGGATGAGTGAGAGGATGAGTGAGTGAGAGGATGAGTGAGAGGATGAGTGAGTGAGTGAGTGAGAGGATGAGTGAGTGAGAGGATGAGTGAGAGGATGAGTGAGTGAATGAGAGGACGAGCGAATGGGTGAGTGAGCGGATGGAGGGCCCCCATTTGTCTGTGGATCCGAGGTGGCCCTGGTGTGGAATCCCCTGGAAATGAACTGGAACGTGTCTGCTCCGACCCGCTACCCAAACGGGGACATCGGCCCTTTCACCCGCGGAAGGAAAACTCTCCAGTTCCCTCTGCACAGAGCAGCCCAGGGTGGCCTGGGAGGGGAGCTGGCTGCGTGTTTCTACAAATAAAGTTTTATTGAACCACAGCCACGCCCAGTCATTCCGCAAAAAAAAAAAAAAAACGTTCACCTTGTGAACACGCTGTCACGTGCTCTCCTCGTGGCTACATGTTTTCAGAATGTTAATGCGCTTTAAAAATGCTGAACCGCAGGTGCGTGAAAAGCCACAACACTATTGTAGGTATATAGACGTGTTTTATTTATGCCAGAAGAGAATGCTTGTACGTCATTTAATTAAGAAGCACTTAAGGTCATCTCCTGACCAAGAGAAGCTGTCAGCCAAGGTCATCTCGAGGCCGGAGATGAGCCCAGCCAGGAGGAGTCTCCTCCGAAACCCCCGCCCATGTGCCTGCTGCCACTGCCTCCCCCGGCTGGGGCTCCGCGGCGGCTCGGCTCCAGGCTGGTCCTCCCTCGGCGCCGGGGTTTTGTTCGTCACGGGTTTTTTCTTTTTGCATCACTTTAAAACGTTGTCTCCCTCCCTTCACCGCCGGCCCTGAGCGGGAAGGCCGACTCCCGGCGGCGGGGCGGCTGTGCAGGACGGCCGCTGCACAGACCCGTCTGCGCCCGGCCGCCAGCGGGGAGCAGGCCGACCCCCTTCCTCCTAAGAGCCGGGTGGTTCCCCCGCCGACCCGCGCTCCGGGACCTGAGCGGTCCGGCCTCACCCGCCCGACACGGTTGAAATCAGCCAGCGCCAGAACCGAGCAGGCGCGGCTCGCTCCGGGACCGCGGCGAAGGCGGTGGTTCTTCCTTGACAGGCACAGCCGCCTTCAAGGAGAAGGAGAAGGAGAAGGAGAAGGAGCGAACGTCTAAGACACGGTCACCAGTGCGGTGGCTCCCCACGGGGACGTCGTCGGGAGACGCAAACCGAAACCACAGCACGATAGGGCTTCGTGCCCACTGGTGAGCCTCTAGTAACAGTTGCCAAGGAAAAGGACAGGGGCCGGGGGAGCGCGCGGAGGAGCCGGGAGCCTCCCGCGTCGCTGGTGGGAAGGGGAACCGGGGCGAGAGGCCCGGGGCGCATGCAGTGTCCCCCCCCGGCCACCAGGCGGCGGCACGAGCACGCGCTACAGGAAGGCCGGGCCGGAGCCGCCGCTGAAACGCCAGGTCCGGCGGTGGAAATCCCCGCGTTCCCCGAGGGCACCCGCTCTCGTGCTCCGCGCCCCACTCGGTGAGCCCCCGCTGGCTCCTCTGGTCCCTCCTGAACCCGCCTGTCCCCGCCCTCAGAGGTGTGGTCCCTGCTCAAGTCTGCTGAGCTCTCCCCAGGCCCCGAAACTCTGCCCCAGCTGCTGGGAGGGGGAGGAGAGGCACCTGCCCAGGCCCCGCTCGGCCCCCAGAGCACGTCCTGCAGGTGCTGCTGCTGGGCGTGATGGAGGTCATGCACACTCACACACACGGCACATATGCACTTAGATGTGTGCACAACATGCCTGCACACCTGTGCGTGCACTGCACTTTGTACACACCTGTACACACAGGCACGTGTGTGTGCT